>NC_067401.1:143884861-143889694 GCF_016432865.1 Antechinus flavipes | reverse complement strand
TCACGCAAAAAGATATGAAAGTCGCAAGCATTTTCACGACGAGACATTTATGAGGATTGGTCTTCTGGGGAGAGAGGGACAGATAAATAAAGAAAGAAAGAGAGACAGAGAGAGAGAGAGAGAGACAGAGAGAGAGAGAGAGAATGACGGTGTGAAAGAAGAAAAAGAAAGTCCTTTATGTTCATTCGCTCTCATCTTAGACGTTACCCGAAGAAGGGTGACATTTCTGCAAACATGCCAATGAAAAACCATCATATCAGCTGGTGCTTTACACCTTTCTGGCCAGAGTGGTTTAGCAAAGTAAAAAAAAAAAAAAAAAAAAAAAAAAAGTAAAAATAAGGGCTCATCCTCTAAAGGAAAAATCTGAAATGGAGAGCAGCTACAACTTTAAGTCAGAAAAAAGTTTTAAATATGATTTTGCAAGACTAAGCTTTTGGAGTCCAATGCATTTATCTTGTGCTCCTCAGTGATATCCTAATGCTCACGTAAATATATCTAATTTGGAGCCCGTCCTCGAGAGTTGCAATTGATTGAGATATTCACTCACCTTTGCGTTTCTCCACTGCAGCTTCTGTGGGGCTCAGACGCTCCCTCTCTGCAGAGCAAAGTGAAAGCAAACATTAAATGGAAAAATACTGGCAAAATGAATATTATGAAAGAAAACCATCTCGTGACTAAGTTTAGCATGAGAAGAGACAAAGATATAGAAGAAGTTCAAGATAATTCTCCCCTTTGTAGCCTCCCAAGAAGGAGGAAGAATATTGTGTAGGAATGGGTAACTTCACTCTTCTGGCAACATTGAAATGCAGCTCTAAATATCAAAAGACATGGACATATAGATAGGAGGGTACATGCCCGAATGCTTCTCCCTAAGACTGTAATTTTTTAGTCAGGGCTGGAACCCTCCCAGCTTTTGGCTTGGTCGCCCCTTTGCTCAAGTTCTAACCTCCCCTGACTACGCAGTGATGCAAGTAACCTTCCTCAGACACAGAGTTCATCATCACCTAGCAACTCAATCCTCATCGCTATTGACGGATGGAATGGCTATATCTATGTCCATGTAGAGGAGAAATATAGAAGGAATGCCACTACATACTGAGGAAGATTCATGAAATTATGCCCTGCGAAAATCACCGATGGGAGCAGTGCCCCCTACAGTGGATGTTGCCCAATAAATATAACTATAGGCCAAATGATTAAGATCCAAGCAGAAGGAGGACCTGCTAATTCTCTATGATGAATCATTTAGGAAGTATTTCCAAAAGAAAGGCTTTGCCGAAAGTTTCACTGTCATTTGCGCCAATGGCAAGGCAATACATCTCATCATGATCTCCACCCTCCTCCAACCCTGATCCTTATTAGCGTTCTCTTTTTGTACATCCATTGTCATTCACTGAAAGAAACGTTTTCGCCATGATGGGAAATTCTGCACAGCAACATGAGGAGAGGAGGAGTAGGAAGGGGGAGAGAGACAGAGAAGAGGAGACACAAGGAGAACAACAGAGCGAGAGAGAGAGAGAGAGCCAGGGAAGGAGCAAGACAAAGAGAGACAGACAGACAGACAGAGACAGAGACAGAGACAGAGACAGAGAGAGAGAGACAGGAGCAGGGAAACACCCCGAGTGAGAGTAAAAGAGATTGAGAGACAATGACAGAGAAGAGCAGTGAAACAGACACAGAGCCTGACTGAGAGAGAGAAACAGCAAGACGCCGTGACAGAGAACGACTGGGAGAAAGAAACAAAGGCAACAAGGAAGAAGGAAAGACAGACTCAGAGAGAGGGTGTGCAAATTCTCTTTCCCTCTCTCTGCTATCTCTTCCCATCTCTATCAGTCTGTTCTTTTCCAATCTCTGTGTCTCTTTGTCTTCCTATCTGTCTCTCTCTCTCTGCTTCTCCCTCTCTGTCTGTCTCTCTTTGTCTGTCTCTATCATCGAGTCTCTCTGTCTCTCTCTGTCTCTTTGTCTCTACCTTGTAGTCTCTCTGTCTCTCTCTCTCTCTCTCTCTCTCTTTGTCTCATGTTCAAATGCAAAGTAAGGCCAGTATACATAAATGTATAAATTATGGAATGCCTTGAAATGCAAAACTTGAAAGAATCTGTTGAGATTGACTAAGGGGTGTCAATCGCTTTTCTAGTCAAGACAATCTGGTTGACGTTCCAGTCACATGCTCTGGCTTCCTCAAAGATACAGAAGGGCTAGAGGAAGGCTGTGCCCTTTGAAACAGGTCCTAGAGAGTTGTCATTGAAGTAAAAATCTACTCACCTCTGGGTTTCTCAATTGCGGCTTCCTCGGGCCTCCCAGGCTCTTTCTCTGCAATGGAATATGGATGATAAATAAAATGCAACCGTACTCACAAAATGGATGTTTTCCAAGAACATCAGCTCATTATGAGTATCAACATGAGAGGGAAGTACACTATCCACTGGATTCAAACCACTTTGGGGAGAAGTTTTCTCATAAGGGCCAAGGGGCCCACGGTGCTTGCTACACGTGGATGTAGTTTTCCAGACACATATAAATGTCTCTCTGAGCTTCCACACTAAATAAGTCAGGGCTGGAAGTCTGATAGGATAGAGTCTCCTTGCCTCAAGTTTGTAAACACTGATGTCTCCTCAGCGTACCAAGTAATCATCCCAAATCAAGTCACAGCAACAACATCCCTCCATGTATTAAGGGAGATAACAAAGACATCTATGTCGATGGAGAGTAGAAATAGCGACAGAATCAGTTCAAGATAGCAAAGAAGACCTTTGAAGGGGTGGCATTTCCAAACCCGTTTTGAGCACAGGGCAACCGAGAGTATATGTGCCCAATGAGATAATACATATGCATACATATAGGTGTATATACAAATATACATATAAATATATATATATATGTATGTATGTATATGTATATATGCTCCAAATGATAGCATCGAAGGAGGCAGATTAATTGGTCATTCCTTGAAAGAAGATCCTCATGAATGTTCTGTGAAGAAGAGCCTTAGGCAAAGTTGAACAACTAAACAGGCATTTTGAGCAATAATTTCATAGAGGAATCTTGGAGAATCTCAATCATTTTCACTAAAAGGTATTGAGAAGAATTCTCCGTGAATACAGTTCCTATCAGTCAGTAAATGAATAAGTTTACACCATTTTTAAGAATTCAGCATTTGATATGAGGGACTGAGAACGAATGAGAGCCTAAAGGGGAGAGCAGGAGAGTAAAGTAGAGTTAGAGAGAAAGAGAGAGAGAAAGGAAGAAGAAAGGCAAAAACAGCATCTTATGATTACACCTTCCTTCTCATCCTACACATTACATGATGAGCATTGGTGTGCCAATGAGCAAGCCATCCTCTCTGCTGGTGGTTTGGTCAAGGATGGTTTAGGAAAAGAAAAGAATTCAGATACAGGGCTCATCCCGTCATCTTCCACCTGCAAATGGAGAGCTTGCATGACTTTGGTTAAGCTGACAACAAGGTTTTTGATATCATCTCTTTCAGATGAAGTTGTTGAGGTTTTAACACTTGTGCTGGGCTCCTCACTTAGATCCCACTGCTCAAATAAAGCTATCTACTTGGGACAAATGTGTAAGAGAGTTGCAAATCCTTCGATATTCACTGACCTTTGCGTTTCTCAAGTGCAGCTTCTTTGGGGCTCAGACGCTCTTTCTCTGTGGAGCAAAGGATGAGTTTATATAAATGAAATCATAGTCATAAAACCAGCTCCTTAGCAAGAGGAGCACGAGGAGGAACAAAGCTATACAAGTGGATCCAAACAATTGGCCTCGTATATTTGCTCCCAAGGAGCAGGAATATGATTATTGCGTTGGAACATGTGCCTTGAACGTTCTGGAAACATGGAAGTACCAATCTCTAGATTCATCTCTATGGACATTTATCAGGGACTTCAGCGGTATGTATGGTTCTCCCATACAAGTCTCAACAAGTCAGGCCTGGAGGTCTAAGAGCTTTCTGCTTGGCCTCCTGAGCTCCTCTTCTAACCTCTCCAGACTACTCACTTGTGAGAGTACTCTTCCAAAAACACACAGTGAATTATATCACAGAAACAAAAAATCCTCCTAGCTATTCCTGGATCCAAGTGGTCGATCTCTGCACCTGGAGCACTCAATTACAGAAGGAGTCAAACGAACACCGTGAGGAAGACCAAAGAAATTGGGCCCTGTGGCAATGACCTAGTGGAGAAGTTCCAGCTCAAATGAATCTTGCAAAATATATCTCTACTCCAAATGATGACCATCCAAGCGGTAGCGGGACATGGCCGTTCAGTACAACTACGTCCTTACAAATCGTTTCTCAAAAAAGGCTCGATGGAAAAGTGTCGCTGTCATGATCTTTGCATCAATGTCAAGGAACTACGTATCCAAATGGTTTAAATGATCCTGGATACAAGATCCTTATTAGTGTTTGCTTTGCGTACTGCCAGTGCCATTGACTTATGGCAAAGTTTTGGGCACCTTCAGAAATTCTGCATATTACCACGAGAGAGAGGTAGAGTAGAGAGGGGGCGAGACACAGAGACACACCCAGAGACACACCGAGATGGAACAAGAGACTGATAGAGAGAGATGGGCAGGGAGGGAGGGAGAGAGAAGGATGGAAAGACCGAGCGTGAGAAAGAGAGAGAGACACACAGAGAGAGACAGACAGACACACACACAGACACACACACACACACACACAGAGTGAGACAGAGAGAGACAGAGCCAGAGAGAGATTGAGAGACTGTGGGGGAGATAATGACAGAGAAACAGACATAGCCCCTGACACACAGTGACAAACGGGGAAAGACAAGCATTGAGAGGCTGAGAGAAAGAAAGGGAGCAAAGAAG
>NC_067401.1:143737361-143879861 GCF_016432865.1 Antechinus flavipes | reverse complement strand
CCAATCTCTAGATTCATCTCTATGGACATTTATCAGGGACTTCAGCGGTATGTATGGTTCTCCCATACAAGTCTCAACAAGTCAGGCCTGGAGGTCTAAGAGCTTTCTGCTTGGCCTCCTGAGCTCCTCTTCTAACCTCTCCAGACTACTCACTTGTGAGAGTACTCTTCCTAAAACACACAGTGAATTATATCACAGAAACAAAAAATCCTCCTAGCTATTCCTGGATCCAAGTGGTCGATCTCTGCACCTGGAGCACTCAATTACAGAAGGAGTCAAACGAACACCGTGAGGAAGACCAAAGAAATTGGGCCCTGTGGCAATGACCTAGTGGAGAAGTTCCAGCTCAAATGAATCTTGCAAAATATATCTCTACTCCAAATGATGACCATCCAAGCGGTAGCGGGACATGGCCGTTCAGTACAACTACGTCCTTACAAATCGTTTCCTCGATGGAAAGTGTCGCTGTCATGATCTTTGCATCAATGTCAAGGAACTACGTATCCAAATGGTTTTAATGATCCTGGATATAAGATCCTTATTAGTGTTTGCTTTGCGTACTGCCAGTGCCTTTGACTTATGGCAAAGTTTTGGGCACCTTCAGAAATTCTGCATATTACCACGAGAGAGAGGTAGAGTAGAGAGGGGGCGAGACACAGAGACACACCCAGAGACACACCGAGATGGAACAAGAGACTGATAGAGAGAGATGGGCAGGGAGCGAGGGAGAGAGAAGGATGGAAAGACCGAGCGTGAGAAAGAGAGAGAGACACACAGAGAGAGACAGACAGACACACACACAGACACACACACACACACACAGAGTGAGACAGAGAGAGACAGAGCCAGAGAGAGATTGAGAGACTGTGGGGGAGATAATGACAGAGAAACAGACATAGCCCCTGACACACAGTGACAAACGGGGAAAGACAAGCATTGAGAGGCTGAGAGAAAGAAAGGGAGCAAAGAAGAGTGACAGAGAGCCTCGGAGTGCATGCAAATTCTCTTTCTCTCTCTAATAGCTCTCACACTCTCTAACATTCTTTTCTTTCACTCTGTCTGCGTATCTCTCGGTCTGTTTTCTTCTCTGTCTTTCTGTCTGTTCCTGTGTCTCTGTCTCTCTTTCTCAGACTCTATCTTCAGCTCTTTCTGTCTCTGTGGCTCTCTCATGTTCAAATGCAAAATCAATGAGTTGTACCCACATTGGTCAATTCCTAAAGCCTTCAAATGTCAACCTGGAAAGAATCTCCTGATTTTGACTGAGAGCTTTTCCAGAGCATTTCTCTTCAAGACCATCGTCTTGATGTTCCAAACGCATGCCCTGTGCTTTTCCCGAATATAGCACTGCCAGAGTAAGGGGGTTCATTTGGACCATGTCGTAGAGGGCTGTCATTTATGTCAAAAATGCACTCACCTCCGGGTTTCTCTATTGCGGATTCCCTGGGGCTGACGGGCACCTTATCTGCAAAGGAATTTGCATTACATACAAAATGAAACAATACTCAAGCAACAGCCGTTTGCACAGAAAATCAGCTCATGATGAATCCCAACATGAGTATGGAGAACTATATACCGGGGGTCGAAAATACTTTGTGCAGAATTTTTGTCTCCAAGGCCAATGAAGAACATCATGATTGAATTTGCAGATTTCGAGTTCTGGAAACTTTTACCTATCTATCTGAGGTGTGACTCTAAATGCATCAGGCCTAGAAGTTGGATACCATTTTAGGATTGATCTCCTTGCCTCAAGTCAGGAAGCCCTGATGTCTACGCAATAATCCAAGCAATCTTCCCAAATCATGTTACATCGACAAAATCCCTCTGTGAGATTAGGGAAAACACTAGGACATCGATGTCTTTGGAAAGCAGAAATAGCAAAGGAATCAGGTCAAGGGAGCTGAGAAGCACGCGGAAAATATGGCAGGTGGAAACGAGGTTGGGGTTCAGGGCAACGCAGAGTCTACGTGCCAAATTAAACAAAAGAGATATCATCCAAATGATAGCATATTCGCAGGAGGATTACGTGGTAATTCCTCGTAACTTGGGATTCATTTGGATTCCTTATGAAAAGGGGAACAGTCTTCGCCCGTGATAATTTCACGCAAAAAGATATGAAAGTCACAATCATTTTGACTACGAGATATTTATGAGGATTGGTCTTCAGGGGAGATAGGGATAGAAAAATAAAGAAAGACAGAGAGGGAGAGAGAGAGAGTGAATGACAGTCTGACAGACAAAGAAGGATGACATTTCTGCATACATGCCAATGAAAAACCATCATATCAGCTGGTGGTTTACACCTTTCTGGCCAGAGTGGTTTAGCAAAGTAAAAAAAAAAAAAAGTAAGAATAAGAGCTCATCCTCTGAAGGAAAAATCTGAAATGGAGAGCAGCTACAACTTTAAGTCAGAAAAAAGTTTTAAATATGATTTTGCAAGACCAAGCTTTTGGAGTCCAATGCATTTATCTTGTGCTCCTCAGTGATATCCTACTGCTCAAGTAAATATATCTAATTTGGAGCTCGTCCTCGAGAGTTGCAATTCATTGAAATATTCACTCACCTTTGCGTTTCTCCACTGCAGCTTCTTTGGGGCTCAGACGCTCCCTCTCTGTAGAGCAAAGTGAAAGCAAACATTAAATGGAAAAATATTGGCAAAATGAATATTATGAAAGAAAACCATCTCGTGACTACGTTTAGCATGAGAAGAGACAAAGATATAGAAGAAGTTCAAGATAATTCTCCCCTTTGTCGCCTCCCAAGAAGGAGGAAGAATATTGTGTAGGAATGGGTAACTTCACTCTTCTGGCAACACTGAAATGCAGCTCTAAATATCAAAAGACATGGACATATAGATGAGAAGGTACATGTCCAAATGCTTCTCCCTAAGACTGTAATTTAGTCAGGGCTGGAACCCTCCCAGCTTTTGGCTTGGTTGCCCCTTTGCTCAAGTTCTTACCTCCCCTGACTACGCAGTGATGCAAGTAACCTTCCTCAGACACAGAGTTCATCATCACCTAGAAACTCAATCCTCATCGCCATTGAGGGATGCAGTACGTATATCTATGTCCATGTAAAGTAGAAATATAGAAGGAATGCCACTACATACTGAGGAAGATTCACGAAATTTTGCCCTGGGAAAATCACCGATTGGAGCTGTGCCCTCTACAGTGAATGTTGCCCAATATAACTATAGGCCAAATCATTAAGATCCAAGCAGAAGGAGGACCTGCTAATTCTCTATGACGAATCATTTAGGAACTATTTCCAAAAGAAAGCCTTTGCTGAAAGTTTCACTGTCATTATCTTTGCATCAATGGCAAGGCAATACATCTCATCATGATCTCCACCCTCCTCCATCCCTGATCCTTATTAGCGTTCTCTTTTTGTACATCCACTGTCATTCACTGAAAGAAACGTTTTCGCCATGATGGGAAATTCTGCACAGTAACATGAGGAGAGGAGGAGTAGGAAGGGGGAGAGACACAGAGAACAGGAGAGACAAGGAAAACAACAGGGAGAGAGAGTGAGCGAGGGAAGGAGCAAGACAAAGAGAGACAGACAGACAGACTGACAGATAATTATTTATATGTCCCTAATTATATATATATATATATATATATATATATATATATATTATATATATATATATACATATATATATATATATATATATTATATATATATACACACACACACACACACACACACACACACACACACACATATATACACACATTCCAAATGGTTGTATAGAAGTTCGAGTATTTATTGTTAATTCTTTTAATGTAGACATTCATAAATCTTTTGTGAAGACAAGCCTTTGGGAAAGTTTACATTTTAATTTTAATTTAATAGGCCTTTTGTGTAATAATTTCATAGAGCAATATATGCCAATCTCAATCATATTGAGATAGTTTTTGCTTTTCAATGCTCTTTATCTTCAAAGGAATTTTCCTTCTAAATGAATTAAAACAATACTTATGAAATAGATGTTTTGAAAGAAAATCTGCTCAGTATCAATACCATCATGAGCATAAATAAGTTGGTTATAACTCTTTGTCACGATATTTTCTCACAATTTCTATGAAGAATATGTTGTTTGAATATGTTGATTTAGAGTTCTGAAAAACTTATATGTACTTATATGTGTATGTATATATATATATATATATATATATATATATATATATATATACACATATGTATCTGAATATATCTGAAATTCATTCTGAATCTGCCAGGCCTATAAATCTGTAACAACTTTATGACTGGTCTTGTTTCCTCCTCAACACAGTAAGCTCTTATGTCTCCTCAGTGATATAATCAATCTTCCCAAATCATGTGTCTTGGAAAAAATCCCTCAATTTTTTAGGGGATATATCTAAGACTTGATGTTTATGGAGTGTAGTTTCCGCTAAAGTATCAGGTCAATATTGTAAATAGAAACTCTTAATGTATGTCATATGGAAATAATTATTTCACAGAAAAACATAATCTTTTCTCCATCATTATTGAGAGAGAAAGAAAATGAGAAACAGAGTGAGAAAGAATCAGAATGAAAGAGACAAAGAGTTAGAGAAGGAGAGACAAGGAGACAGTGATGGAAAGTGGCAGAGACTCTGAGAAAGAACCAGGGATTGAGAGACGAAGACAGAGAGAGAGAGAGAGAGAGGTGGAAAAACTGACAGAGCCTGAAAGAGAGAAAGAAAGGAATAAATCATAGAAAACAATAAAAAGATAAAAAGGAAGCAAAGAAAAAAGTAGAGAGACTCAGAGAGAGAAGGGGAAAATACTATTTTTCACTCTCTTCTATCTATCACCATCTCTAAGAGTGTGTATTTCTCAATCATTGTGTATCTCTCTGTCGTCCCTGTCTCTAACATGTTCAAATGCAAAATAAACGAATTTTAATCAATTAATAAATAAATAAAACTTTGATATGTGGAACTTGAAAGTATCTGTTTGTTTACATTTCGTAAGGGGTTTTCAATAGCATTTCTATTAAAGACTATTCCAAACACATTCTCTGTGCTTTTCAATGATATATCACTGCCAGAATAAGGATATGAACTTTGGAGACATTTCCTAGAGAGTTGTAATTTATTTTAAAATTCACTCACCTCTGAGTATCTCAATTATTAGAGATTTCTTGGGGCCCATAGGCTCCTTAACTGAAAAGGAATTTTCATTATATATAAAATGCATCAATACTCATGAAATGTACTTTTTGAAAGAAAACCAATTCTTGTGGATAAGAAGAGACAGAAGAGCACTATAAAATTGATATAAAATACTTTATTGAAAAATTTTCTCACTTGGACCAAGAACAATAGGGTATTTGAATATGTTATGTTAGATATCTGGAAAAATTTTACTTTATATCTCAGATTAGATCCTAAATAAAACAGGGCTAGTACTATGAATCAGTTTTATGATTGTTTTCCTGGCCTCAAGTCTGTAACCACTGACGTCTATTCAAGGATCCAAGTAATCTTCCCAAATTAATTAATCATGTCATAGAAACAAAACCCCTCTAATAGGGGAGATATCTAGGAATATGGAGAGTAGGAATAAAGAAGGAACTTGGTCAAGATAGCAAAAATGAACTTTTACTATATACCATGGGGAAATAAACTGTTGGCAAGTACAATCCAGAATATATATGCACAATTAGATAAAAATAGGTATTCTTCAAATACTGTCTTAAAAGGAAGGCATTTAATTAGGAATTCCATGTAAATAAGTATTTATGAATCTTTTAAGAAGAGCTTTATGAAAAGTTTAACATTGTTTTTTGACACTAAATTCATAGAAAAACATAAGCTGATCTCAATCATTATTGCTACAAGATATTAAAAAGGATAGTCTTTTGATAAACTTATTGACATTTTGTTAAAGAATAAACTGACAGTGTTTTAAGAAGTTTAGCATTAAACATGAGGGAGAGAGTAGAAAAGAGAACCATAAGAGAGAGAATCAGAGAGAGAGAGTATAAGAGAGAGAGACAGTGAGAGTTAGAGAAAGAGAGAGAGAGAGAGAGAGAGAGAGAGAGAGAGAGAGCGCCTCTTATGATTATACCTTCAGTTTCATCATATTCATTACTTGATGAAAGTTGGTATGTACGGATATATGTCAATGAGAAATCCAAAATAGCAGTTGGTGTTCCATACAACTCTGATAAGAATGGTCATTAAAGAAAAACAATAAGATACAAGGCTCATCATGGGTAGTCAAAGCCTCAAAATTGAGAACTTGGACAACTTTGATTAAATTGACAAAAAAATCTTTATATCATTTTTTAAAACTAAGCTGTTAATGTTCAAAAGACTTGTACTTTGCTCCACAAAAATATCCCACTCCTAAAGTAAATATATCTACTTTGGAGATATGTCCCAGAGAGTTGCAATTCATTTAGATATCAACACACTTTTGTGTTTCTCCATTTCAGCTTCTTTGGGACTCAGACGCTTCTCCTCTGCAGAGCAACGATTGATTATACATAAATGAAATGATACTCAAAAAAAGTGAAATTATGAAAGAAAACTAGCTGATCAGAATTAATAGCATGAAAAAGAGAAAAGGATTATAAAAAGGGTTAAACAAACCTTGCCTCATATTTTTTCCCATCAGAAACAGGAGTAATATTGTGCTGGAATATATTAATTTAGTTTTCTAAAAATTTTGAAATACATTGCTATATGTCTATACGTGTGTGTATGTTTCTGTATGTGTATATAAGTGTTTTACATACAACTCTGAATAAGTCCATCAGCTTCCTGATGGATCTCTTTTGCTCAAATTGTAACCTCCCAAGACTACTCAGTTATCCTAGTAATCTTCCAAAAAAACCACAGAGGTAATCATATCACAGAAACAAAATCCTTATATCTCTTAGCAGACAGAATACATATACCTGTGCATATGTAGAGTAGAAATATAGAATGAATCAAGGGTAGGTAGTAAGGAAGACCCTTAAAATTATGCCCTGTGGAAATAATCTACAACAACCTATGCTCAAACTTCCAAAAATATCTATACACTAAATAATTATCATCCAAGCAGAAGGAGTATGTGATAACACATTCTAACTAAGCATTTACAAATCTTTTCAAAATAAAGGCTTTATTCAATGTTTATCTGTGATTATATTTCATTAATTTCATACAAATACCTATCATAATAACTTCAATCCTGTTCTATATAAGATATCTATTATGCATTCATTATTATTCAGTAAAAAAATAGTTTTCACCATGATCAGAAATTCTGTACATGAGAAAGAAGTGGCAGAGAGAGGCAGAAAAAGAAAGAGAGAGAGAGAGAGAGAGAGAGAGAGAGAGAGAGAGAGAGAGACAGAGACAGAGTCAGAGACAAAGAGACACAGAAAGAGAGACAGAGACAGAGAAACAGAGATAGAGAGAGAAGGCAGAAAAGAAGAAGGAGGAGGGGGAGGAGGAGTGAGGAGGAGGAAGGGGGGAGATGGAGGGAGGAGGGGGGAGAAGGAGGGAGGAGGGGGGAGAAGGAGGGAGGAGGGGGGAGAAGGAGGGAGGAGGGGGAGAAGGGGGAAGAAGGAGGGAGGAGGAGGAAAGAAGAGGAGGGGGAGGAGGAGGGAGAAAGAGAGAGGAGGAGGGGGAGGAGGAGTGAGGAGGAGGAAGGAGGAGGAGGAAAGGGAGGAAGGAGGAGGAGGAGGAGGAGGAGGGGAGAAGGAGGGGGAGGAGGAGGAGGAGGCAAGGAGGAGGGGAGAAGGAGAGGGGAGAAGGGAGGAGGAGGGGAGGAGGAGGGGGAGGAGGAGGAGGAGGCGAGGAGGAGGGGAGAAGGAGAGGGGAGAAGGGAGGAGGAGGGGAGAAGGAAGGGGAGGAGGAGGAGGGAGAGGAGGAGGGGGAAGAAGAAGGAGGGAGGAGGAGGAGGAGAAGGAAGAAGGAAGGAGGGAGAGAGGAAGAAGGGAGGAGAAGGGGGAAGAGGGGGAGGAAGGGGAAAAGGGGGGAGGAGGAAGGGGGAAGAGGGGGAGGAGGAAAGGGAGGAAGAAGAAGGAGGATGGAGGGAGGAGGAGGAGAGAGGAGGAGGAGGGAGGGAGGGAAAAGGAGAGAGGGAGGGAGGAAGAAGGAGAGAAGGAGGGAGGGAGGAGAAGGGAGGAGGAGGGAGGGAGAGAGGAGGGAGGAAAGGGAGGAAGGAAGGAGGAGGAAGGAGGAGGAAGGAGGAGGAGGGAAGAAAAGGGAGGAAGGAAGGAGGAGGAAGGAGGAGGAAGGAGGAGGAGGGAAGGAGGAGGAAGGAGGAGGAAGGAGGAGGAGGGAGGGAGAAGGGAGAAGGGAGGAAGGAGGAGGAGGGAGGGAGAAGGGAGGAGGAGGAGGAGGAAGGAGGAGGAGGAGGAGAAGGGAGGAGGGAGGGAGGAAGGAGGAGGAGGAGGAGGAGGGGGAGGAGGGGGAGGAGGAAGGGGAGGAGGAAGGGGAGAAGGAAGGGGAGAAGGAAGGGGAGAAGGAAGGGGAGGAGGAAGGGGAGGAGGAAGGGGAGGGAGGAGAAGGAGGAGGAAGGGGAGGGAGGAGAAAGAGGGGGAGGAGGGGGAGGAGGAGGAGGCAGGGGAGGAGGAAGGGGAGGAGGAAGAGGAGGAGGAGGAGGAAGGGGAGGAGGAGGAAGGGGAGGAGGAGGAGGAGGAGGAGGAAGGAGGAGGAAGGGGAGAGAGGAGGAGGAGGAGGAAGGGGAGAGAGGAGGAGGAGGAGGAAGGGGAGGAGGAGGAGGAAGGGGAGGAGGAGGAGGAGGAGGAAGGGGAGGGGAAGAAGAAGAAGAAGAAGAAGAAGAAGAAGAAGAAGGAGGAGGAGGAGGAGGAGGAGGAGGAGGAGGAGGAGGAGGAGGAGGAGGAGGAGGAGGAGGAGGAGGAGGAGGAGGAGGAGGAGGAAAAGAAGGAGGAGGAAAAGGAGGAGGAGGAAAAGGAGGAGGAGGAGGAGGAAGGGGAGGAGGAGGAGGAAGAGGAGGAGGATGAGGAAGAGGAGGAGGAGGAGGAGGAGGAGGAGAGAGCCTCTTATGATTATACTTCATTCTCATCAAACTTATTGCTTGATGAGTGTTGATATGTATGCATATATGCCAATGGGAAAACCAAAATATCAGTTGGGGGTCCATACACCTCTGGTAAGGATGGTCATCAAAGTGAAAACACTAAAATACAATGTTCATCCTCTGCAGTCAAAGCCCAAAAATTGAGAGTTTGGGCAACTTTGGTTAAACTGACAAATATTTTTATCTCATTTTTTAAGACCAAACTGTTGATATTCAAAATACTTGTGCTTTGCTCTACAAAGATATCCCGCTCCTAAAGTACATATATCTACTTTGGAGACATGTCCTGGAGAGTTTAAATTCATTTAAATATCCACTCATCTTTGCATCTCTCAATTCCAGCTTCTTTAGAGCTCAGATGCTCCATCTCTGTAGAGCAAACTTTGGTTATATATAAATGAAATGATACTCAAAAAATGAATATCATGAAAGCAAACCAGCTGTTAGGTATCATGGCATGAGAAAAAAATGGATATACAACAGGTTAAAAAAATTGCCTCATATTTTTCCTCACCTGAAGCAGGAATTCTATTGTCCTTGAATATGTTAATTTAGTTTTATAGAAATATTGAAATACATAAGTATATATACATATATGTGCTTCTGTATGTGTATATAAATATCTCACTTACAACTCTGAATAAGTCAGGGCTGGAACTCTAACAGCTTTCTGATGGGTCTCCTTTGCTCAATTCTAACTTCTCAGAACTACTCAGTTATCCAAGAAATCTTCCTAAAACACAGAGTAAATCACATCACAGAAACAAAATCCTCAAGCTCTTAACAGATAGAAGAGGTATATTTATGCATGTGTAGAGTAGAAATATAGAATTAATCATTGATAAGTAGTAAGGAAGACCCTTTTTACTGGAAATATATCTATTGGAACAAGAGCAACCTAGAATCAATCTTCCAAAATATCTATATCAAATTGATTATAATCCAAGATGAAAGAATGTGATAATTCTGTATAACTAAGTTTTTACAAATATTTTCAAAAGAAAGGTTTTATTGAATGTTAACTATCTTTGCATTAATTACATGTGAATACCTATCATAATGACCTCAATCATGCTGGATACAAGATCCTTTTTAAGACTTTCTTTTTATACATTCATTGTCATTCACTTAAAGAACAGTTTTCACCATGGTCAGAAATTCTGCACATAAATATGAGAAAAAAGTGGGAGAGAGAGGCAGAGAAAGAGACAGAGAGAGAGAAAGAAAAAGGAAGGAAAGACAGAGAGAGAAGAAACAGCAACTGAGAGATATTGATAGGGACAGAGAAACCAACACAGAGCCTGGCAGAGAGAAAAAATGACAGACTCATAGAAAGGAACAAAGGGAGCAAAGAATAGAGACAGAGATACTCATAGTAGGGGCAAATTCTTTTTTTCTCTCTCTTCTATCTCTCATCATCTCTAACAGTTTGTCTTTCTTAGTCTCTCTGTATCTCTCTGCCTGTCTGTCTGCCTCTCTGCTTCTGTCTCTCCTTCAGTGTCTCTATCTTCTCCTCTGTATCTCTCTCATGCAAAGGCAAAATAAATTAATTTTTTAAAAATATATCATTAAATAAAACCTTGAAATGCAGAACTTGAAAGAATCTGTTTAAATTAAATAAGGGACTTTCAGTAGCTTTTCTATTAAAGATTATTCGATTTGGTTGACATTTCAAAGACATGCTCTGTGCTCCCCAAAGATATACCACTGCCAGAGTAAGGATGTGTATTCTGGAAACATGTCCTAGAGAGTTGTAATTTATTTAAAAATTCACTCACCTCTAGGTTTCTCAATTGCAGATTCCTTGGGGCTCAGAGGCTCCTTATCTGCAAAGAAATTTTGATTATAGATAAAATCCAACATGACTCATAAAATAAATCTTATGGCAGAAAATCAGCTCATTGTGAATATCATCATGAGAATGAAGAAAGTTGTACAATTGGTTTAAATCACTTTGTATCATATTTTTTTCCTCAGAAGCACCAAGAATAATATTGTGCTTGAATATGTTAATTTAGATTTCTGGAAACATTAAAATTTATATCTCCAATTGACTCTAAAGAATTCTGGATTGGAACTCTGTAACACCTTTAAGATTGGTCTCCTCGCCTCAAGTTCCTAGCCAGTAAAGTCTACTCAGTGATTCAAATAATCTTCTGAAAATACAGAGGTAATCATGTCACATAAACAAAATCCTTCTATCTGTTAGGGGGAGACAACCCAATACATCTATGAACTTGGAGAGTAGAAATATAGAAAAAGTCAAGCTTATCTGGTAATGAAGACTATTTAATGTTAGTCGTGTGGAAAACAGCTATTGCCACAGGCAACCTAGATTATATCTGCAAAATTAAGCATAAAACTGTACACTCCGAATTATATCATACAAGGACTAGCATTATTAGGCAATTGTGCAAAACTAAGCATTCACAAATCATTTTCAATTAAATGCTTTATTAAAAGTGTAGCAGTCTTTATATTTTCATTAATTTCAAGAAAATATATCATGATAATCTCAATCATTCTCTCTCCAAGATCCTTATTAGGATTATCCATTTATAAATTCATTATTATTTATACAAAGAAGAAGTTTTACAATGTTTAAAAGTTCTGTACTTAACCATGAGGGAGAGAATAGAAAACAGAAGGTGAAGGGGGAGAGAGAAAGAAAAAGAGAGAGATGGAGTCAGAGGCGGAGAGATAGAAAAAGAGAGCCAGAGACGGAAAGGAAAGGAAAAAGGAAAGGAAAGGAAAAAATAAAGGAAAGGAAAAAGGAAAGGAAAGGAAAGGAAAGGAAAGGAAAGGAAAAAGGAAAGGAAAGGAAAGGAAAGGAAAGGAAAGGAAAGGAAAGGAAAGGAAAGGAAAGGAAAGGAAAGGAAAGGAAAGGAAAGGAAAGGAAAGGAAAGGAAAGGAAAGGAAAGGAAAGGAAAGGAAAGGAAAGGAAAGGAAAGGAAAGGAAAGGAAAGGAAAGGAAAGGAAAGGAAAGAAAGGAAAGGAAAGGAAAGGAAAGGAAAAAGGAAAAAGGAAAGGAAAGGAAAGGAAAAAGGAAAGGAAAGGAAAAAGGAAAGGAAAGGAAAGGAAAAAGGAAAGGAAAGGAAAAAGGAAAGGAAAAAGGAAAAGGAAAGGAAAAGGAAAAGGAAAGGAAAAGGAAAAGGAAAGGAAGGGAAAGAAAAAAGGAAAGGAAGGAAGGAAAGGAAAGGAAAGGAAAGGAAAGGAAAGGAAGAGGAAAGGAAAGGAAGAGGAAAGGAAAGGAAGAGGGAGAAAAAGGAAGAGGAAAGGAAGGAAGGAAGGAAGGAAGGAAGAAAGGAAGGAAGAAAACAAAAGAAAGGAAGAAAGAAAGAAGAAGAAGAAGGCATCCTATGATTATACGTTCATGCTTATCATGCTTATTACATGATGAGGGTTGATATTTATCTATATTTGCCAATTAGAAATCTAAAATTTCTGCTACTGGTTTATGCTTCTCTGGTAAGTATGGTTTAATAAAATAAATTCAGTGAGATTCAGGCCTCATCCTCTGCAGCCAAAGCCTTGAAATAAAGAGCTTGAATGACTATTTAAATTGATAAAAAAAAAAAAAAAAGATTTTAATAGCATTTTTATTAAAGACTATGCTCCTAATTTGGAACTATACTCAAAAAGTTATCAAACTGTGCATACCCTTTGATCCAGCAATGTTTCTTTTTTTTTTACCTGTTTCATAAAGTAGCAGATTTTTAAAATTAATTAATTTATTTATAATAACTTTTTATTGACAGGGTAATTTTTTTTACATTATCCCTTGCACTCACTTCTGTTCCGATTTTTTCTCTTCCTCCCTCCACCCCCTCCCCCAGATGGCAAACAGTCCTATATATGTTAAATATGTCCAGCAGTGTTTCTAATGGGCTTATATTCCAAAGAGTTATTAAAGAACAGAAAGGGACCTGTATGTGCAAAAATATTTGTGGCAGCCCTTTTCATAGTGGCTAGAAACTAGAAATTGAATGTATACCCATCAATTGGAGAATGGCTGAATAATTTGTGGTACATGGATGTTATGGAAATCGTTTTAATATCATCTCTTTCAGACTAAGCTGTTGATTTTGATGTTCAAAACATTTATGCTGTATTCCTCACTGATGTCCCTCCCCTAAAGTAAATATGTCTACTTTGGAGACATGTCTTAGAGAGTTGTAATTCATTAGATATTCACTCACCTTTGCGTTTCTCAACAGCAGCTTCTTTGGGAATCAGATGCTCCTTCTCTGTGGAGGAAAGTTTGAATATACATTAATGAAATCATATTCATAAAATGAATATTATGAAAGAAAACCATTATCATTATGAATATTATAAATTATGAATATGAATATTAGCATGAAAAGGAACAAAGCTATACAAGTGGTTCAACTAAATTTGCCCCATATTTTTGCTTCCAAGAAGCAGGAATATTATTAAGAAAATGTTACTTTAGCTTTCTGAAAACATAGAAGTACAAATCTATATATCCATATATACTTACATTCATTAGTGATTGCTGGTGCATATATGTTTCTTATGTACAACTCTAAATAAGTCAGGGCTGGAATTCTAACAGCTTTCTGATTGGTCTCTTTTGCTCATATAATAACATCTCTAGACTACTCAGTTATCCAAGTAGTCTTCCTAAAATACTGAGTTAATCATATCACAGAAACAAAATCCTCATAACTATTAATAGACAGAAGAGGTAAATCTCTATGCATGGACAGGAGAAATATAGAATTAATCAAACAAACATCATAAGGAAGACCACTGAAATTGGGCCCTGTGGAATTGACCTATTGGAGCAGTTCCAACTAGAATAATCTTGCAAAATATATTTATACTCCAAATGATGAACTTCCAAGCAGAAGGAGTACATGGTAATTCTGTACAACTAAGTACTTACAAATCATTTCCAAAAGAAAGGCTTTATTAAAAATTTCATTGTCATTATGACAGTGCTTCCTTAGTTTTCTGTAAACTGCAACTAAAATCCCAACATCTGTATTAAATATTTCCTGATCCCCCTTAACTGTAGCTTCATTTTGGTTGATTATTTTCACTTGGTCTTGTATATAGTTTGTACATAATTTTTTGTATATTGTTTCTCCATTAAATTGTGAGATCCTTGAGAGCAAAGACTGTTTTGGCATTCTTTGTATCTCAATGCTTAGCACAGGTGCCAGTGCATCTATGGGCACTTAATATTTATTAATTAACTGAATCTATCTTTCAAAGTCCTATTTAAGTCCTTCTTTCTTCCATCAAACCTTTCTAATTCACTCTAGCTCCAAACTCCTTTTTCTAAACCTACAGCACTTATTGATGAGCAATTAACCATTTATTGTTTTATAAGAATTCCAATTCTTACACCTTGTATTGTTATTTAACTTTTCTTATTTTATTTTATTTTTATTTCTCCTGATAGATTTTATGTCCTTTGAAAATTAGAGTTAAATCTTATAAAATTGTGTATGCCAGGTAGCCCATAGAAAAAAAAATCTTTTAAATTGTATTAAATTTTTAATTGTACATTTTAAAATGTAAAAATTCATTTCATAAAATTTAATTATTTTCATGAATATAACATTAATAACAGAACACAAAAAGTAATAGAAATTCCCAGTTAAACATTTAAGACAATTTTCCTATCTTGAAAAGGCTGAAAGGGAATCATACAGTAATTGTATAATATAATAATATATAATAATATAATATATTAGTTGTTGAATTAATGAACATGAGGTTTTGGCAAAACATCCATAACAAGCTGAAGTCATGCATATTAAAAGTTACAACGTTGTCACTTAACCCCAATTGCCTCCGAAAAAAAAAAAGTTACAATGTGAGTGCCAAATGACGGAATGGGTTTAATTTATCCTATTTTGGTTACTCACCTAGATACATACTTACCTAGATCATGGTATTTTTCACTCATACACAATTCCTTAACAAAATCCTTTAAATTTACTGCTCCCTTTTCTACAGAAAGAGGAAAAATAGAATTCAAAAATTCTATAAAGAGATGAATGCATAAAGCCAGTTCCATAATTGTTTATGACATTTCTGTAGACCAGATAACTAAAAGTAGCTCTCATAAACTATTCTGATAGCCACTCTCTCCCTCCCCTTTGATTTCAATGATACAGGGACCAACTGATCCATATTTCCTTACATGACCAGCCATTTTTATAATGATACTAAAATAATTTCTAATTCTACAGTAGTGATTTTCTGAAGCAGGTTATATTGCATAGCTCAAATTTATTTATTGTTAAATATTATTTTCTTTTTTCTAATTAGAAGTAAAGACAATTTTTAACATTTGTTTTTTTTTTAAATTGAGTTGCAAATTCTATTTCTCCCTCAGATAATAACTAATTTGATAAAAAGTTATACATGAGCAATCATGAAGAACATTCCATGGCTCAAATTTATTGTTGCTCATATTGTTATATTTGTTATATCATTCTTCATATCCTATTTCATAGCATTTGGATAAATTGATTCTGGAACATTTTTAATTCTATTTTTGTTAACATTTAGTGTTACTCATTCTATTGTGTAGATGGATGAAATAATTGTCTTTTGTAATTGAATAGAAGTTATTTCAACTTCTGTAGGTTCTCTGAAAGCAATGTTAGGACCAACACCAGTAGCAGATAGTTTGAATGATAAGAATTATTTGTATTTCATTGTTTCCATGTGGTTTTGATTTCATAGATCTCCATATTTAGAAATCTTTTCATTCCACACAGTTTCCTGAGGTAGAAATAGTTCTTCATTTTCTTAGATTTAATCTAGCATCTGAGCCTGTTGAGACTTTTTTTTTTGGTGGGGGCGGGTTCTGTTGTACAATAAATTGGCTATAACCTCAATTATCCTATGTCTCTGTCATCCACTGTATTAGCTACATCATCTTTTAAACTGTTAATCATGTCTTTGATGCCTTTCATTTAAGTTACCAATAAGTTTTTTCTATAACCTATCTAATCTAATGACCCATTTTTACCCTGATTTAAATGGCTAGTTTTACGTGACTAGAAAGAACATATTATATTATAAACAAATGGCTTAATAAAAATTGGAAATGCTCACCATCAACTGGAAGAGATGCCAATATATTATTTATCTCTTGATTACTTAATTCAACTCCCAAGCTTTTCATTAGAGGTTTAATATCATTAATGTTGACTTTGTTGCCATCGACTCTGAGGACATATTGCCATGCATTTTTTATTCCTATATGTACATAAAGTGAAAAATGTAAAATTCTTACATTGATAGCTTTAAAGAAACATAATAAGCCTTATAAAAATATAATCATTTTTTTCATGGAAGTAGTCTCTCAAAGTTGAAAGATCCCAACATATTCCTACTTTTTGTAATAAAAAAGCTTTCACTTGGAAACATGCATGTATATTGAATATATAGATAAGAGCTGTTTGTTTTCTTCTCCCATTAGATTTCTTTTGGAACATTTTTTTCTCTCCCTCTTATTCCTCTACCTCCACAAATCAATAAACATTTATTAATTATCTACTATGTGCCAGGAATTGTGTTAAGTGCTAGAGAAAAAGAGGCAAGAGATAGTCCCTGCCCTCAAGGAGCTTAGAATCCAATGGAGGACATGTTTTTCGTGACTTCACATGTATAAGGTTACTCTACTACTTATCAGAGGGTGATCTCGCCAGCTCCCATGGATTCAATGAAACTCTCTCTGCAGATGATTCTCATGATTTATCCATCTCTGATCTGTCTGTTGCCACTGAGGCTTAGTTCCAGCTGCCTATTGACTTTCTCAAACTGGATGTCTTGTAGACATCTTAAACTCTACCTATCCAAAATAGAATTAATCATCTTTCCCCCATAACCCTTCCCTTTTTCTAATTTCCCTGTAATTGTTGAAGATTCCACCATCCTTAGTCACCTACCTTCATCTTTTCATTCTGTTTTTCCTTCTACAGTCAAGACCTATAGATTACACTGTCTTCTCATCTCTACCATATACCTCCTTCTCTGCTCTGACACTGCCACCATCCAGGTGTAAGCCCTCATCACACCATGCCTAAACTATTGCAATAAAGCTTCTGCTCTTTTTGCCTCAAGTCTGCTCATTGCAATCTATCCTACACTCAAGTGCTAAAGTGACAATCCTATACTGCAACATATTTAACATATATAGGACTGCTTGCCATCTTGGGGGGGGGTGGAGGGAGGGAGGGGAAAAAACGAAACATAAGCGAGTGCAAGGGATAATGTTGTAAAAAAATTATCCTGGCATGGATTCTGTCAATACAAAGTTATTATTAAATAAAATAAAATTTAAATTAAAAAAAATAAAAATAATAATAATAAAGTGACAATCCTAAAGCACAGTGCTGACCCTTTATTCAATAATCTGTAGTGGTTTTCTATTACCTCCAGGATAAAATGTATAATTCTCTGTTAGATTTTAAATTCCTTCTCATATTTCTAGTCTTTTAATACCTTATACTTTCCTATTCCTGTGTATTCTTGTGGTCCAGGGACAATGAAAGAACTGGCCTTGAAGTCAGGAAAACCTGGGTTCAGATTCAACCTCTGATATATAACAGGCATGTTAATCTTATCAAGTCCTCAGTACATCAAGAAATTATTTAAGACTATTAAGTTACTAAGCATGTGTCATTCTGCATTGTAATTTCTTACTGAGAAGGTCCAAACACCAGTGAACTTAGAGGTCTGGAAAAAAGGAAGGAAGGAAGAAGGGAAAGGGAAGAAAGGAAATGAGAAAGGGAAGGAAGGAAGCAACAAAGGAAGGAAAGGAGGGAGAAAGGGAGAAGTAAGCAAGGAAGGAAGGAAGGGAAGAAGGGAAGGAGAAACAAGGAAGAAAGGAAAAAAGGAAGCATATAGAAGGAAGGGAAGAAAATAGAGAAAGAAAAAAGTAAAAAAGAAAAAAGCAAGAAAAATAAAGAATAAGAGAAGGAAAACAGAAAAAAATTCCTACTCACCTTGGTTTTCAGGTTCGTCACTTAGAGACAACTTCTTTATCAATCTCCTAAGATCTACATGTCCTTCACCTGCAAAATTGAAAAAATAAAACTCCCAGATTCAGATATTCCAGTGTAATAAGAAATGGACTTTTAAAAGTTCATTCCCCAATATACAAGGTAAAATATAACACAATGATTTTTTTTTGTTGTGTAGACAAATATCTAAATAACTATTCTTCAACTTAATTTGGATATGGGGTCTCTATTTCATTGCTTTCCTATTATATATACATATACAATATAATATATATATATTATATTCTGTTTCAAAGTTAGAGCATATTCAATCCCATCTAAGAGTTATAGGAGACACCTCAAAGGTTATCAGTTCCAACCCTTAACAAATGTATAAATGTGTTTCATCTATAATACTGTGAACCAATGGTCATCTAACCTCTTTTTCTTTGAAGTCTGAGTAATAGGCAATATTTCTCAAAATGGCACATGCCATTTTCAGATGATTTTGATTATATGGAAGATCTTTTGCTTATGTGAAGTCAAAATCTGTCTCACTATAATTTTCATCTACTGATTTTATATCTATTCCCCAAGACAAGCAAAACAAGGTTTTATCTCTTTATTATAGGATAACCTTTCAAATGTGCTAATATTCCTCTACTAAGTTTTCCATCTCATTTCCTTCAACTGATTTTTGTACAATAGAATTTTTCAAATACACTTACTAGTCTATTCTGTTTATCTTCCTCTGGATTCATTCCAGCTTGCCAAAGTTTCTTCTAAAATAGGATGTCTGGGACCGAATTTAATGTACCTAGTTTTGTCATATTCCTTCTATCAGTTAGTCAAAAGTCATTTATTAAACATTTGTTACATTTCAGATACTGTGCTAAGCATTGGAGAAACAAAGATGGTGTTTTTCTTAATAAGTCTCCTAAGACCATACTTGTCCAGGATCAGCATTCTATGCACTGTGTCACCTACCTATTTTTATCCTTTTATTTACTAAGTCTCAACTCTCTGTTCAGAAACCATTCCCTTCCCCTACATTCCTTGGAAAAACAGATTATTTCTAGACTTTAAAGTAAGTTTTAAGGGACCAGAATAAAATCCTAATTGCTGTGCTGCATAATTAATCCTCATGTCCCTTATATAGTGAATAAGCACCTTTAATTAACAAGTCTATATGAAACTACATGAATATGGTGGGAAAGAACTAAGGAAATTAATTCATTCTATCTTCTCTCAGTTCCACCAAACTTTCCATCATATCTAATATTCAGAGCAGCCCCACTACCTTATTCCCAATGTTTGGCAATATGTCTGTTGATGTGACTAATTTAAGAAATCTACCATTCCCACTGTCTCTTGATTTGTATGTGAGTAGGAGGAGAGAAAGGGAGAAGGTTGTCCTTTAAGAAACTTCCTGCTGCCAAGCTAAGATAATAAAAGTGGAAATCAAAAATATTTTTATAGAGCTAGAAGAAAAAATAACAAAATTCATCTGAAAAAAAGAAAAGGTCAAGAATATCAAGAGAATTAATGAAAAAAATGCAAAGAATGGTAGCCTAGCAGTATTAGACCTAAAAATAGCAGCCATCAAAACCATTTGATACTATGAAATAGAATGATTATATAGTAATTTACTATTTGCTAAACCTAAAGATTCCAGCTTCTGGAATAAGAACTCACTATGTGACAAAAATTGCTGGGAAAACTGGAATATAATGTCAGAAACTCAGCATAGACGTATATCTTACACCTTTTACAAAAATAAGTCAAAATGAGGATATAATTCAGACAAAAAGTGTGTGTTATAAGCAAATTAGAAAAGCAAGAGATAATTTACCTATCAAATTTTTAGAGAAGGAAGGAAGTTATAGCCAACAAAAATTAGAAAACATTATGAAATGCAAAATGGATAATTTTTATTACATTAAATTAAAAACAAAACAAACAAAAAATGCAGCCAAAATTCAAAGGAAAGCAAAAAACTGGGAAACAATTATTATAGCCAATGTTTATGATAAAGACCTAATTTCTAAAATATATAGAGTTGACTCAAATATATAAGAAAATAAGCCATTCTCCCCAATTGATAAATGATCAAAATATATGAATAAACAATTTCAGGTGAAGAAATTAAAACCACTGTTTAAAAATCATTGTTTATTAAAGAAATGCAAATTAAAAACAACTCTGATGTACCACTTCACACCTATCAAATTGGCTAAGATGGCAAAAAAAAGATAACGATAAATGTTGGAGGAGATGTAGGAAAACTGGGACACTAATACATTGTTGGTCGAATTGTTAACTGATCCAGTCATTCTGGAGAGCAATTTGGAATCATACCCAAAGTGTTACAAAACTGTACATGTTCTTTGATCCAATGGTCTCACTACTGGGTCTGTATCCCCCCAAAATGATCAAAGAATGAAAAGGACCCCACATGTGCAAAAATGTTTGTAGTTGCTCTTTTTGGGGTGGCAAACAATTCGAAAATGAGTAGATGTTCATCAATTGGGGAATGCCTGAATAAATTATGATATATGAAAGTAATGGAATATTATTGTTCTATAAAAAATAATGAACAGACTGATTTTAGAAAGGCTTGGAAAGATTTACATTAATTGATGCTGAGTGAAGTAAGCAGAACCAGGAAAACATTATAAACAGCAACTGCAGACATTATTACAGTTAAGATCATTAAGATCATTACACATAATGATCAACTATGATAGACTTAGTCCTTCTCAGCAGTTCAGTGATCCAAAGCAATCCCAATAAACTTTAGATGGAAAACATCATCCAGATCCAGAGAGAGAATTATGAAGATTGAATGTATATTAATACATACATTTTCACTTTTTTTTCTTGTGATTTTTCCTTTTTTGTTCTGATTTTTCTCTCCCAACAAGATACATATGGAAATATGTACAAAAAAAATGAATGTATATGTTAACAAAAATTTTTTTAAATAAAATAAACACAAAATTAAGAAAAAGAAAGAAGAAAGGGACTTTCTGCTGCTGGTTTTGAAGCTTAAAGCAGAACAAAAAGATGTCTGAATTATATTTTGGATTTTCTTTCTTACATGCTGGAGCATGAAGGGTATTCAATATTAATGCAATCTCATAAACACATGGTGAGTATTAAGAGAGAATTGAGATCCTTTCTAAACAACTTTGGGATTCTATGATGAGACCTTGAAAGTGTGAACCCAAACCAAAAGGAAACAAGTATGGGAGATACAAAACAAAGCTAGGTGGTTTGCATACTGGTGAGATAAGCATGCCATGACTAATGGCTGTAGTAAGATTAAACAGACTTTTTAATGGAACTTCTGGACATCTGCACAGATTGAAACTGAGGGGTGGAGCAGATCGGGGACTCTTGGGTGGGTTAATTGGGAGTGAGAGAAGAAGATAAGGTTGTAGGGATAAGATAAAAAGAGAGGCTGAGGAAAAAATAGTGAATAAAAATTGAGACAAGCAAAAAAAAAAAAGTGAGATGGAAATTTACAAATAGTAATTAAGTTTAAATGTGAATGGGATGTTTATAGCAGCTCTTTTTGAGCTGGCAAAGAACTAGAAATTGCAGGGATCTCCATCAACTAGGGAATAGCTAAACAAAGTTGTGGTGAATGGTTTTGATGGAATACTATTGTGATGTAAGAAATGATGAAGTCAATGACCTTAGAACAGTTTGGAAAGATTTATATGAAATAAGGAAGAAAAAATGAGCAGAACCAAGAGAACACTGTTTTAGGAACTCCTTTGAGTAACTAATTTTAAATATTCTAAATATCCAAATTAATATTATTATAATATTAAATATTATAATTATATTATCAATGCTGAGAAAGCCATTGAGAAAGACTGATAAATAGAAGTATGTATAGAATAATTTTGTATATATAAACCTACTTGTGTCTAACAGTAGCCATCTCTAGGGTGAGGATGGGGAGGAAAGAAAAAAAGATGAGAAAAGAAATGTATTGATTGATTGATTGATTTTTTATTTTATAATAACTTTTTATTGACAGAATCCATGCCAGGGTAATTTTTTTACAACATTATCCCTTGCACTCGCTTCTGTTCCAATTTTTCCACCCCCTCCCCTAGATGGCAAGCAGTCCTATGTATGTTAAATATGTTGCAGTATATCCTAGATACAATATATGTTTGCAGAACCAAACAGTTCTCTTGTTGAACAGGGAGAATTGGATTCAGAAGGTAAAAATAATCTGGGAAGAAAAACAAAAATGCAAATAGTTCACATTCATTTCCCAGTGTGCTTTCTTTGGATGTAGCTACGAGAAAAGAAATTTATGTGACAACTTTGTTGTATATTTTGAGGGAATAGCATGTTGTACAGGATAAATTTATGGTTTCATGTACAATCAGCTTTTTAAAAATTGTACTGTTATGGAAATGCTAGTTTGGTTCCCTGCGTTGAAAATAAAAGAAGTGTTTTAAAAAGAATCTTAAAAAAAGATTAAATAGATCCAACTCCCTTTGCTTTCCTATTTCTCTGCTTCTTCCAAGCCATTGCCTAGTATTTTTTTTCCTTTTCTATCCCTTTCTTTACAGGTTGGAAAAAAGTATAGTAGGGAAGGGAGGTCTACCCATGGACAATGAATTCTTCAGCTTGCTTTCTGAAAACTTTTGAAAGTTGTTTTGTGTTTCCAAGTTTTCATTATTTAAAGTGACCTTATTGAAACAGTGTCCTAGTACTGTCTTACAACTGACACTGAGGGGGAAAAATACATTCCACATATTTTTAAGTCTAATCTTCGTCATTACCATTTTCTCCATCACTTTCTTAACTCTACACAAGAAACAAAACTAAGTCAAACCCTTCTTGTCCAGTATTTACTGAGTTCCAAGGTATAAGTCAATGCTCCCTCAAAGTCCTCAAAGTCTTAAGAGTACACTACCAGGTCAAATGCCAAAGACAAGGGGTCTTTTGAATGAATTAGTAAGTGAAATGACAATTTACAAGGGTCTGGAGGATGTAGAGGCTTTCAAATTTTATAAAGAAAACCGAGGCTCCCAAAAGGTTGCCTTATTCTAAGTCCCAGGGCTAATAAACCATAGAGAATTAGGGCTTAAAACTAAGCCTTCTGACATATCCAATTCTCTTTCCAATATACTCTTTTTATTATTATTAAAGCTTTTTTTATTTTCAAAACATCTGCATAGATAATTTTTAACATTCATCCTTGCAAAACCCTATGTTCCAAATTGTTTTCTCCCTCCCTTCCCCACCCCAACCCGACAGCAAGTAATTCAGTATGTTAAATGTGCAATTCTTTTATACATCTCTCTACAATCTCTGCTGCTATTAAAAAAGAAAAAAAGAGAAAAAAAATGCAAGCAACCAACCACAAAAAGAGTGAAAATGCTATGTTGTGATCTATATTCAGTCCATATAATCTCTTCTCTGCCTATAAATGGCTCTCTTTATCACAAGACCATTGGACCTTGTGGAGGGCCTGAACTTGGGAGAAGTATACTTGAAATAAGGTGTTAATTCAATGGAATTGATGAGATGATGGTTTTCTAGTATACATATACTTAGTACTTAGCATGGTGATGAAATGGTTCTCTAGTTCACACATACTCACTATACTGTAATGATGTA
Organism: Antechinus flavipes; assembly: GCF_016432865.1. Classification (NCBI taxonomy): domain Eukaryota; kingdom Metazoa; phylum Chordata; class Mammalia; order Dasyuromorphia; family Dasyuridae; genus Antechinus; species Antechinus flavipes. The sequence continues at coordinate 143,856,162 of NC_067401.1, read as the reverse complement.
ATTGTAATAGGGTATTTAAACTGGGGACAAAGTCAGATTCAGAGGGATAATGGTTGAGACTGGTAGAATGTCAAACTGCTTGAGGAGAATGGTCAGACTGAGACTGGATCAGACATGACAGACACAAACTTTGAAGCAGACAGACTGTGAACAAGACAATAAAGACTTTGGACTCTATTCTTATCCATCCTCATGGTAACTACCCTGATGAGACCAAGGCCCTTCTGAAGGACCTCCAGAAAGCTAACCTGGACATTACAGGAACTGGCCTGAATTATCTCATAGCTGAAAAGAGCCACGTCCACCAGAATTGATTGTCCACCAGAATTGATCATTGCAATACACTCCTTTTAGAAGTTAGAATAGTAGACATGAACTAATAAAGAAAGTTCTGTCCTAGCATGAAATTGTCCATGATAACTGAACAATCAAGCTCACAATTCTAAGTCTAAAAATGGAAAGAAGAAATTTGGCCATGTTCCAAACAGCAAGACTCTTTTTCACAATGCACAAGAATCATGGACAGTGCTCTTTCTTAACAACTGGCTCACTGTTCAAATGACTCTCAAGAACATTACTATTTCCTATAATTCTAACACCTATATGTGGTTGGGGGTATTGAGTCAGATAAGGTCTATCTTCTATTCACTGGACCAGAAATACAATTCACACACACACACACACACACACACACACACACATACATATATTATAAAATGTACAAATTTTATATCATAAAATGTGTTATAAAATATATTTTATTATATATACAATATATTTTATCATATATTAATATATTTGAACATTTGCTTATTATTTATTATATATTCATATATTTATAAACATATTCATATATTTGTATATATAAAATATGTATGAGTTATATATCATACAGATGTATATTTTAGATGTCTGTGTTCCATGAGAAACAGCCATGTGTTATCTATTGGGGTGTAGTCTGTCAAAATGTTATAATACTGATTTAATGGCAGAATTAGATATTACAGCACGATTTAGTGATTATATTGGCACATAGAAGACTGGATCTCATTAACACAATTCAAAGGTATGTCTCTAGATTTTCTTAGACTCAGGAGTGTACCTTTGTGGTGTTCATTAACCCTAAAATGATATAAGAAATGAACAACCTCAAGTTAGTCAACTAATGGCAAGTTTCATGTCACTAGGACTCTATGGCAATCATTTGGTAATAAAGCATCACAGAATTATACACCAATATAGAAAAACTATAGAGAAAAACTGTTAAAGATGATTTTAAAAATCAAAGAAGGAAGCCTCCAAAGACAAATGGAGCACACACCAAAAAAAATATTAATATGCCAGATTTATATTAACTCCTCATATCATAAAATGGAGGTAACTTTTGGGGAACTGATCGAACTCCCAATCACTACAATCTTCTGAGCTTCCCCAGGTTATTTCCTCCCACTCCTCTTCAAGAAGAAGAAATATGGACCAAGTTAAGATCACTTTTACAATAAGCCCATACCTTTCTTTTAGTCCTTACCAGAATGAAATTTAACTTTGCCACTAGAAAGAACAGCTGTCCTTACATATAGCAGTAAATAGCTTAAGAGGGAGTTAAATACTTACTATCAATGTCAAGATTTTTCAAAGCTTTCTGAATGTCTTCATCAGATTCCCTTAACTTCAAACCTTCTAAGGTAATTGGAATTTTAGTAGGGTGGACTTTTCCTTCAGTAATATTGAAAATCTCTTCACATGTATCTTCTATTCCTATATAAATGTGCAAATAAAAAAATAAGGCTTAATAAATCTGTAAAATTTCAAGCATGCCCTCATTTTCTAGAACAATTTTCTTGAGTTGGGGGACCTCTTTCTGAGAACTGAATGTCTGCATATCCTTTAGCTTTTAATTGCAAAAATTTTGTGCAATTATTTCCAACACAACAATCAGGTGAAGTATCATTAAATTATCATAGTTAAAATATTTTTTTCCTTCCAAATAAAAGCATTTACATAAATAAAGAATAGAAGATTCCTAGACATTCCTTTCTTTCTTTTTCTTTTTTGTCAGTGGCGGGTGATTAGAAAGCAAGTCAGCTTTGGAAATGAATGCTTCATAAATATCCCTAATGATTACCAATATTAGGCACAAGCTATTCAAGAAACTTGCTTCTGCTCTTTCTACTCTCATAACTGCTTGAATTACTAGGCAACCTTAGACTCTCTCCAGAGACTTCTAGGAATCTACTTAAAATCCACAATATGTGTAAAAAGAAACATTGACACATAGCTATTTTGGGGACAGGTTCCACAGTAGGTCAGCTGCCAAATTTTTATAATCCTAGTTAAGCCAATTATTTCTAAGAGCTCCCTAGCCTTCTTAGATGTTTTAAAAATCAATGTAAATCCAAAGTAAACCATCCAATTAAGATAATACTCCTAAAGCCCAAAGTGGGCAAAAATCTCTAGAAGGAAGTTGCTGAAAGGGATAGATGAATGTCATGGGGATGATCCTGGGGCCACTGGTTTTCTGAGTATATCTGTGTTTAAGCTACACTCTGTTGTGTCTGTCATTGGAGAAATTTTTGTATATTAGGCTGTATGTTAAGAAGCTATAGGTCTTAATATACAACATATACCAAAAGTCTTGGCCAGCTATGACATTCTAACACCAAGCCAATGATGGCTGTATCCTTGACATTATTTTTAGAGAGCTTTCCTCTTTTTGTGAGCAAAGTTGTGCCAGAGAATATTGGCACTTAAAAAGACCTTGGCACTTAAAGAATCAGGTAACGCTTATTCACAACAGATATGGGAAAGCTTCAATCAATTTGAAAAGCAGTGTGGAACTGAATGACTTGCTACATACTCTGTGTGATTTGGGGGCCATATTGGATAATTTTAAGATCCTCTCCAATTTTAATGTTCCAATACTAGTTTTGAAACTCATACTTACGTGGGGTCTTTTCACTCTTGTCCTTGATAAAAGAACTTATAAACTGAGGTAAATCCACTACTCCATCGTCTATTTAAAAAGGGAGAAAATTGGAAAATCCATTGGAAACACTTTATAGGCTTTATAGCCAAATATACAGTACAAAGGGTAAAGTGGGAAATTGTCAATTAATTGGTGAATTCCAACCTCAATATCCCTTTGATTTTGTTAGAGAATTTCGAATTAAAACCTAACTAGAGACTAACTTGGTTAGTTTTTTTTAATTTGTTATCTCTTTAATCATTTTAATATCATTTGAAATTTTAGAACATTATATTCCATAAGTAGAATGTACATGCTCTTATCTCATAGACACAAATTATACTGCTGTTCAGAAAAATGAAAGCTTTCCTTTAGAAAGGTTACAACGTAACCTTGAGCCACAGTTAACATAATGAATTCTTATCAAATACTTCTTTATATTTCCTATCCCAAGAAATACATATAAGAGACCAATTAATTGAGTGAAAACTCTTTTAGAGACATATTTACATATATACACACACATATGTAGTTGCTGACAAAAAGTAACATACATACATATAGAGATGTTATGGGCCAGAACTTGAAACAAGGTGCTAAGTCAGTGGAATTGATAGAGAAAATAATTATCTAATTTAGCATGGTTCAGTATGATTGATTTAATCCTACAAAGAGATATTATGGGCCAGAACTTGAAACAAGGTACTAAGTGGAATTGAGGAGACAATGGTTAAATCTAATTTAGCATTGATTTAATCCTACAATAAATAATGGTTTCCTAGTGATATAATGATTGGTGTATACTCAGTGTACAGCATATAAGCAAGAAGCTCTTAGGGCCAGGGAGGACAAGCGCTCTATAAGCTCTAGGAACCTCAGCCAGAATTCAGTCAAGGAGAACTAAGGAAGACCAGAGAAGTGGTGGCAGACTCTCCTCCTTCGCTTCCCTACTAAAACCAAGATCCAGAAGGCCTCCAGAAAAATTAGCCAAGCCCTAAGTGAAGGAGACAAGACTTTGGAAGAGACAATAAAGGATTTGGACTTTAACACCTGGTTGCATTTGGGGTAATTACTGAACTGAAATGAAGACCTCAAGAAAACCCTAAAAAGAGAATATTATATTTTAGAGAGGAATATTACATATAGAGCCTCTATTAAAAAATGTATCGTGAGGTACTGCCTCAAAAAAAAATCTCTTTTATCAGTTAAATTACTGAAACATATAACTCTTACTTAAGAAAATTAAGTCTAATATCTCGATAATATTCATTTGCACATATAAATGTTAATTATAAGTGCCTTAGAAAAATTAAAGTATATTTTATTGACATCTTCTGATTTTATATAACCTCTCTTCCAGACAACTTTTCTTTATAACAAAGAACTTATAAAGAAGAAAGAAAAAGAATTCAGTAGAATTGTCCAACATATTACTAAAGAATGACATTACACATAGAATTTCACTTAATTTTGTCTTAATCATTCAAGTCTACCAAGAAAATGTGGTATGTGCCTTATCATGCTCTTCTTTGGGGGCAAATTTGCTCATTATAATGTAACAGCATCCCTTTTTGATTGTTTTGTCATTATTTCTATTTGTATTGTTATATTGATTGTTTTCCTTGTAATCACTTTGCAACAGTTAATATAGCTCCTCTGTAGTAATCATTGTTTTTTCTTGCAGGGTAGTAATATTACATTCATGAAGCACAATTTATTTATCCATTTTATAGTCAATAAATGTACTCTACTTTGATTCTAGTTCTTTACTGCCTTGGAAAAGTACTATTTTAAATATTTTGGTATATTTTTGTCAGTTACTTCCTAGAGAATATATCTAGTTGGCAGAATCAAAATAGCAAAAAGAGAAAACATAACTCCAGAACAATCTAAAGAATGCAACAGAACAAATTCTGACTAGAAAAAGTCAAGAAAAGTCACTGTATATCTTTTTTTCAGCCCAAGGAAGACTAGGAAGACAGACAGAGAAGTTGGCACACCCTTGAGTGGGGGTTAGCCAGGAACACAAGACATGGAAATAAGGGAGCAGGAAACATTCCAGTATCCAGCAAAAGAAAAAGTCAAAGGAGAACATCAAGACACAAAGTACCAACAGAAAGAGATCCCAGAAATCTCCTAACTAGTGCACAGTGGAGGAATGGGGACTAGCTGGAAATTCTACCATCAGCTCCCCAGTTACAAATTGTAGATCCATAGTTCCAAAGGAACATTAACTCAACTTAGCTATGTACTGGGCATGAAATAAGTTCTGCAAATGTAGCTTTGCCCCTAGGAACAGAGTAGCAGGGACTCTGCTTTTATTTCTAGGCTTTAGCCTAGCACCTAAGTATGCAATGGAATAACCAGTTCAGAAGTCCCATACCAAAGGAAATCCCATACCAAAGTCAGAAATTTAACCCATCCAAACCTGCAAAAGGCTTCTAATGGCTTAACAGTGACTGAGTCCAACAGCTATATACTAAAACTCAACCACACACAAGCCAGCAGACACCTGAGTCAGGAATTTGAAGAATTCAAACAAGGAGGGTAGTAAAAAAAAAACAAAAACAAAAAAAAAAAACCTCTCACCAGAATACATCAGTTTGGGTCCCAAAGTGAGCTGAAACTTAAATCTCCTTATGAAAGAAGAGAATTTATATTCACACACATTTGGGCTCAGAAATTCATCTTACCCAATTCAAGTAGGAGGAAAAAAGGATAAAAGAAAAAGAAAGGAGAGAGAATAAAAGAAAGGGTCATTTACAGAAAGGTACTTTGTGCCACAGTGGATAAGGTGCCAGGCCTGGTATCAGAAAAATTCATCTTTGGGACATCTAGGTGACACAGTGGATAGAGCATCAGCCTTGGGAGTCAAGATCTGAGCCCAAATCTAGCTTTAGGCATTTAACATTTCTTAGCTATATGTGAACCTGGGCAAGTCACTTAATCCCGATTGCCTAATAAAGAGAAAAAAAACATTTAGTTTGTTTTTGTTTTATTTTGTTTGGCAATTGGGTTTAAGTGATTTGCTCCAGGTCACACCGCTACTAAGTCTTACATGTCTGAAGGTAGATTTGAACTGAGGTCCTCCTGTTTCCAGGGCCAGCGCTCTATCGCACCATCTAGTTGTCCCAAGAAATTTATCTTAATTAAAAAAAAAAAAAAGACAGATGTCTTCATGAGTTCAAATCTTCAGAGATTTACTAGCTGTGTGACTATGGGCAAGTCACTTAATCCCAATTGCCTCCCTCAAAAAAGAAAGAGGGATGGATGAGAGAAAGGGAAAGGGAGGAGAATGGGGTAAATTACCTCACATAAAAGAAATAGAAAGAACTTACATTGTAGAGAGGAAGATGGGGGCAGGGTATTTGATGCTTGAACCTTACTCTTTTTTCTTTTTTAAACTTTATTTATTTATTTATTTTTGCTTTTTATTTACAAGACATATACATGGGCAATTTTTCAGCATTGACCCTTGCAAACACTTCTGTTCCAACTTTTCCCCTCCTTTCCCCTCCCCTAGATGGCCTGTAGACCAATACATGTTAAATATGACAAAGTATATATTAAATTTTATATATATATATATATATATATATATATATATATATATATATATACACAGTTATCTTGCTGCACAAGAAAAATTGGATTTAGAAATAAGGTAAAAATAACCTGAGAAGGAAAACAAAAATGCAAGCGGGCAATTACAGGAATGGAAATGTTATGTTGTGGTCCACATTCATTTACTTACCAGTGTTCTTTCGCTGGGTATAGCTGGTTCTCTTCTTACTGAACAATAGGAACTGATTTGGTTCATCTCATTGTTAAAGAGAGCCATGTCCATCAGAAATGATCATCATACAGTATTGTTGTTGAAATATATAATGATCTCCTGGTTCTGCTCATTTCACTTAGCATCAGTTCATGTAAGTCTCTCCAGGTCTTTCTGAAATCATCCTGCTGATCATTTCTTATAGAACAATAATATTCCATAACATTCATATGCCACAATTTATTCAGCCATTCTTCAATTTATGAGCATCCATTCAATTTCCAGTTTCTAGCTACTATAAAAAGGGTTACCACTAACATTTTTGCACATGTGGGTAGGATATAAGCCCAGTAGTAACACTGCTGGATCAAAAGGATGCACAGTTTGATAACTTTTTGAGCACAGTTCCAAATTGCTCTCCAGAATGGTTGGACACATTCACAATTCCACCAATAATGTATCAGTGGCCCAGTTTTCCCACATCCTCTCCAACATTCATCATTATCTTTTCCTGTCATCCTAGCCAATCTGAGAGGTATGTAATGGTACCTCAGAGTTGTCCTAATTTGCATTAACCTACCCTATAAGAAAACAGGAGAGGAAGAGACAAAAGGAAGGATGACAGATGGGGGAGGTTGTGGTCAGGACAAGAGACAGTTTTTAGACAACATAATCAAAGCTGTTGTAATCATATGAAAAAAATGTTTTAAATCATTATTCACTGAAGAAATGCAAATTAAAACAACTCTGAGTATTGGTTAATATAACAAAATAAAAATGACAAATCTTGAAAGAGAAGTTGGAAAACTGAGATACTAAAACATTATTGGTGAAGTTGTGAATCGATCCAGCCATTCTAGAGAATAATTTGGAATTATGGCTAAACCATAATTTGTTGGCCCAGCAATACTACTAAAAGGCCTGTATCCCAAACACAACAAAAAGAAAAGCAAAAGGACATATATGTGAAAAAAATTTACAGTAATTATTTTTATAATAGCAAATAATTAGAAGTTGAGGGGATTCCCATCAATCACTAATTGATTTAATGGCTGAACAAGTTGTGTTATATATTTGTGAAGAAATACTAAGATTTGACAGGATGCTTTCAGAAAAACCTGGAACTTAATGGGTCAAACTTTTTACATTAATCAAAGATGCAATATAAGAGCTGTTATATTTTGCTTTCATATCACAAGAGGTATGTCAGGTAATTTATTCTAATTGTTCCTGATTTATAAACATAAAGAATGTCTTCCTCCTTGCATTCCAGAAGAACTAAAATTAAGTATTTTCCTAGAGATATGATGCCAGTACCCATCTCTTTCTAGTCCTGGACTTGTAATACATACCATGTTTTGTATAAATAAGTTTAAAACAATTCTTTTCCTATTATCTTATGGAAAGATTTTTATGAACTGATGCAAAGTGAAATGAGCAGAACCAGGAAAACAGAGTAGACATAATGTATGATTGACTTAAGTATTTTCAGCAATATATATTGATCCAAGATAATTTTAAAAAACATGATGAAAAATGCTATCACTTCCAAAGAAAGAATTGATGGAGTTAAATACAGATCAAATCATACTTCTAAAAAAATTTACTTTTATTTTTGGTCCATGTTTTCTTTCATAACATGTCTAATATGGAAATATGTTTTGCATCACCACACACATATAACCTATATCAAAGTACTTGCTTTCTCAATAAAAGAGGAAAGTAGAAAGGAAGAGAATATAGAACTCAAATTTTAAAAAATAAATGTTAAAATTATTTTTTGCATTTAATTAAAATATCTTTTTAAATTTTCTAGTAGTTTTTTAAAAAACTCTTTAAAGTTGTCATCTCAATGTTAAAATGTTAAAAGCAGTTTAGTCCAGAACTGTGAAGATCTGGAATTTTCCTGGAATTTACATTTCATAGGACCAGAACCTTGACAGCAGTGCCTTGATGATTTCCCATAAATTCAGCATATATTGCAAGAATGTGAATTTTGGTTAATATATTAGTCATCCAATGAAAGTAATTAAATTTTCTTTTTGAAGTGTAGTATATGTTATGTATAACAGATTCTTATTACATAGGTTTGAGTATATTCAGAGTATATTGGTAAGTTCTCTAACAAATGGTTCTCTAAAATAAATAAGTGTGCCACTACACACTTTTAGATTTAATCTGCATTGTTAATACTTTCTTAACACTACAAGTAAAACAGTAAATCATCTTGGTTCATGGCATTTGCCAATTTCTGATGTACAAATGATTATATTTAGAAATCATCTCTTGAGAACTGAGTCAGCTAGTTGCAGCATACCACTGGACTCAATCAAATTATGAATCCTGAAACTCTGCCTATCCATTCATCCATCCATCTATCTATCCATCCATCCATTTATCTCATTATCTATGTATCTACTCACAACTTGAACATGACTAAAAGATTAATTTTGTCATGAAAAAGCACATATCCACTTGTATATACTGAACAAATCACTGTTAGTTTCACTCACCTTCAATACCCATAGAATTCAGAACTTCTTTAATCTCCTCTTCAGGTATGTCAATTCCAAAATTTTCTAGGATAGGTAGCACTTCAGCCAGCTTCACTTTCCCATCAGTGATATTGGAAACAACTTCGCAAGCAGATTCTATTCCTAAATTGTTCAATTTTCATGTTCATGTTCAAATTAAAATATAAAACAAAGATTATAAGTCTTAAGGGAAAAAAACCACAAAAATCCAGATTTGGGAAATAGATTAATTTTCCTATCAGAGGGATTCTTGGTTGTGGGGCCTGACTGATGTAACCCAAGAAGTGAAGACACCACATGCTCCTTCTTGGTACCAGGCTAGGTATTAGAGAAGATAGATTATTGGACCTGAAATCAGAAAGACCCAACTTCAAACCCTGCCTCAGATACTTTCTAACTGCATGAACGTGAGCAAGTCACTCAGCCTCAGTTGCCTCATATCTAAAAAAGAAATAATAATAGCATCTTCCTTCCAGAATCATTATTAGGATAAAAATGAGATATTATTTTGTAAAGTATTTTGCAAACCTTAAAGAAGTATATAAATGTTAGATATCACTGATATAATAAAAACATAAAAATCTGGTTTTCAACCAGATACTAATAAAAGTACTGTTTTAAGGGGCACTTTGGTGGTGCAGTGGATAAAGCACCAACCCTGAAGTCAGGAGGACCTGAGTTCGAATGTGACCTCAGACACTTAACACTTCCAAGCTATGTGACCCTGGGCAAGTTACTTAACTCCAATTACCTGATTTGGGAAGGGGGAATATTGTTTTAATACAACCAATAGTTTAAATTTATATAATGTCTTAAGATAGTTTATAAGCTATCTTCCCTATAACTCTGTGAAGGAGGTAGTGTTCTTCACTTTACAGATGAGGAAACTGAGGCACAGGTAGTTTTTTTTTAAGTGACTTGATAGAGTCACAAAGCTTTGTAAAGGTCACAACTTGGATTTGAATTCAGTTTTTCTAACTTCAAAGTCAATGCTTCCCCCCCCATATATCATATTTTCTTTAAGTATATTTATATTTCTTTATACTGGAAATACACAATAATCTAGAATTAAATGTGAAGTGCTAGCCTTCAAGTTCTCCATGATTCAATTCTAGATTCCTTCAGGAACTAATTCCTTCCTTAATGAAGTCTTCCAATTATACACTTAAGATCTCTCCTTCTTTAGAATCCACAGTACTGCTAACCATACACAAGTCACTAAGAATTAGTAAATTATTTACTTCTACATACCATTTAAAAATCATTGCATTATAATTATATTATTTAACTTTTAAATAGCCACATAACTTTCTGGCACTAATTTTTCTGCTTTTGTCTCTTCGTTAGATTGTAAGCTTCTTGAGAGTAAGATTCATGTCTGATATATCATTTATATGTGTGTGTGTATGATATATAATATGTTAAGTTATATTAATATAATATATTTCCCCAAGTACCTAGCATAATAATTTATGTTTTCCAAACCATCAATAAATATTCCAGATCAATCAAAAAATAAGATTGGTTAAGTGAACAAAACTTTAACACAAAAATATTTTTAAAGTCTAGCAAAGGCACAGCTAGGTGGCTCAGTGGATAGAACACCAGCCCTGAAGTCAGGAGGACCTGAGTTCAAATTTGGTCTCAAACATTTAATTCTTCCTAGCTGTGTGACCCTGGGCAAGTCACTTAACCCCAATTGCCTCAGCAAAAGACAAGAGATAAAATAAAAAAGTCTAGCAAAGGTTTTGGTTTTCCTAGTTTACCATCTTCCCATTTAACAAAATGACTTTAATGGCAGTGGTAGAATTCTTACAAAATTTTCACATCACACACAACATAAACCATAAAGTTTCCACCAATGAAGGAATAGAAAGATTTAAATCAATCCAATTTTACATTTATACTCACTTTTATCTGGGTAAAATTGATCATCCTTAGTCAGCTGTTTGATAAAGTTCCCTAAATCCACCATATCATTGTCTAGAAGAGGGAAGAAAACACTACAGAGTTCAGCTATCCCAATGGAGAGACAAGTAGATACTAGAAATTTACATTAACGACTTAAAAAGTAAAGTGGAGACTGCCTTATTTCCAGTCTTCTACCTTACTTTGTTATACAGAGACTAACCCAAATTAAAAGCTGTTTGAGAAAAGTATGTGAAAATAAATGAAAAATAATAACAAGTAAATAACAATGATATAAACTAGTAAATGAAAATAAGTAAATAAATCATCAAGTAAGAATAAAAATAATATAAGAAGCACTCATTGGCTCATGATGTTAAGGTTGGAAGAGTATTTAAAGAGTACTGGTTTTACATTTTACAAAAATACTAATATATAGAGAGATTAAAAGAATTAACTTGAACACCGACAGCTTCAGTACAGCCCCAGGGTCCTAATCAATCAACAGAATTATCATCTGTCGGTCAGGTAGTTGTGGCCCCTATTCCCAGTCTCCTCAATTGGCATCAGTCTATTCTGGAGGGTCGCTCTGTCTACACCAGAGATGGTCCCATTCTATAGGTATAGCATTATCATTCCCCTATAGTTCATTCCTGACGTGATAGAGCTAGGGATAAAAGTTCCCTCTGCTTTGGATTTTCTTTGCTACTGATCTTAACTCCTCTCTTATTAGCTTCTCTCACAATCCATCTCCTTGAAGTAATCAATGTCAAAATACTGGACACTTTGAGACATTCCTGCCCATCTGGCAGCACAGCTCTTGCAACAAAAACCAGGAGACCTGTGAGAACTTTGTGGAAGATATGTGAGTTTTTGATAAGGATTAGCAATATCGGACCATCATGACCACTGAACTATACTATGTCCTTGCCACATGGGAAAAGTTAAATAAACAGAAAATGGAAAAATGGAAATCTGAATCTGTAAAATTATAAGGATTGATCTTGGCCCTAGAGAAAAGATGAAGAAATGAGTTTCTTCCCTTCTTTTATTGTAAAAGTGAGAGCCTCTTGGGATATAATGTTGCATATACTATAATATGGGGGTCACTGTACTCTTTGGTTTTTCTTAACTTTTTTTCTTTATAACAAAACTTACTGGTGATGGTGGTTGGGATATATCTAGAAATTGCAACAATATAAAGATAAGACATTGATAAAATCTTAACACAACAAACAAGACAAAAATGGCATTCCTGCTTGCCACAATTGCCCCTCCACAGTCTCCAATTATTAAAGACCTTGGAGGAATGACTGAATTTTTAGTACCCTCAAAAAAACACATATACTCATATACACTGAGACAAAGATGAAATACTCACCATCAATTCCACTGCTTTTTATTGCTTCTTTAAGCTCTTCAAATGTTAAAGGGATTCCTAAACTCTCAAGGACAGATGCCAGTTTATTTACTCTGATTTTCCCATCTACGATATTGTTGATAATGTTACCAGCATTTTCTAATGCTATATGTGCATACAAAACAAAAGGTAAATTTATTAAGTTGGTAAATATTTTTTGGAGACTGGGTCAGAATGGAAGTTCAGTGGTTATTCAGGGGCCCCCTCCAATTGCAGATCCATAAATTAGCTTTGATTTCTTTTGTTTCTGACTTGAGTCAATCTGTCCCACCTGGAAGTCCCCTAGCTCCCAGAGATCCACCATATTGCTGCCAGACTTAGTATGAATACTCATTCAATTTTATCCCCTCAGCAGCTAGAAACTCTTGAACACATTCTCTCTCTCTTTCTTTCTCTGTCTCTCTCTCTTCTCTCTATCCTTCTCTCTCTTTTTCTCTCCTTCTCTTTCTCTCTCTCTCTCCTCTTCTTCTTCTTCTTCTCTCTCTCTCTCTCTCTCTCTCTCTCTCTCTATATATATATATATATATATATATGTGTGTGTGTGTGTGTGTGTGTGTGTGTGTGTGTGTGTGTATACATGCATATTTGCTTGCCACAAAAATACATATTACACATCTATATATTTTATATGCATGTGTTTATATGTACATGTGTATGCAGATATACACATTCACACTTATCTGGTGATTCATAACTGGGGTGATATTTTGTTAAGCTATCATAAATGACACTACAATTAACTCCTTCCCCACAAACAAAAAAGATACACAAAGTTATATTTTAATTGTGGACTATTCTCAGAAGCAGTTTCACAGGATGATATATAATTTTAAAGATGGGAGGAACCTCAGGGAGTATCTTGTCTAGACAGGAAGTATCTAGACAAGATACTTCTAATTCACACTTAAAAAGGAATTTTCACTACAGCCAAGCCAATAAGATGTCATCAATAGGCTATTTGTAGATCTCTAATGAAAAGGAAATTATTATTTCTCAAGGCAGTTTTCTATGTATGAATAGTATCCATTATCATTAGACAATTTTTTCTTGATATCAAACCTAAATTTGCCTCTTCACAACTTCTATTCATTGCTTTTCATTCTATCCATTAAAGGCTAAAAAAATCTTTTACCCATCTTAAAGTTCTTCAAACACTTGATGATTTGAGACCAGAAATCAAATTGCTTCTTCTCTTGGCCCCTCCCCACCTTCCTACCTTCTGTTCTCCAAGCTAAACATCTCTGGGACTTTAAACCAAGCCTCCATTTCTTGAAATTAATAGATTGATAGAATATAATTAATTAATAGAATATAAGTGTTTAAAATGTAATAATAAAACTTGAGGCTAGATATTTAGTCACAAACTATCAGATGACAGATGGTTTGTAGCTCAGGATTTTTAACTGTTAGATACTTTTTTGTGCTTTTTTTCCTGCCTGTCTATATCATGATGTTTAAAAGAAGTACTGGGTGCTCAAGATATTTTCTTTTGATATTATCCAAGGTTCAGATTATACCCAAGTGGGAAATAAGGACAAACTCTGGCTCCCAGTCACTTAGAATTTCTTTGCATCAGTTGACAAAATTTACAGGGACCAAGTTAAACAGTTTTATTTCAGAGTCCCTCAAAGTATATTTAAGTACTCTAAAAGCCATCCCCCGCCCCTTTCACTTCATATCTATTGCTCAGAGTGTCTAAAAAAGAATTCTAAGGAATAAAAAGAGAGAGCCATTAGTCTAGGACTGGAAGCAATAAGCAGTAAACAATAAGGTATAGTAAACTATTTTTCCTAGCTTATCCTTATTATCAGCTGAATTCTTGAATTGGACCTTTATCCCTGGAGCCTGAGCCAACAAATCTTATCTAGCCTATAAACCCAGTTCGTGTCCCATCTTCTTTTTCTAAACTTTCTCAGACTTCTCCGGCCAAGAGATCTCTTTCTTCTCTCAACTTATAGTTGCTCCCTTTCAGAAAATAATCATGTGTTCTCTTGTAACAGAATGATTATTTAACTATACCATTACTTAATTTTTCTGTATTTATATCATGATTCCCCAATTAAACTAAAAGCTTCTTGAGACAACCATGACAGTTATCTCTATATATTCGTAATAGCAGCTAAAAAAAAGTCTTAATCAAAGTAATTGATAAATTTATAGTGACTATACCTAAAAATTCATTCTAAAACAAAAAAAAATCTAAAAAGTAGTTATTTATACAAAATTTCTATTTAATAAGGAATATATTAATTATAACATATTATATATAACAATAAGGAATATAGAATAGTCATTTAACTGAAGAGAAAGGGGAGAGGAGACTGACTAGTTATCACTTATCTCTCTTTTGAAATTCATACTCACGCTGTTTCTCATTAGACTCTAGATTTTTGGTCAAAATCTCAATAAAGGTTTTTAAAGGCAACTTGTATTCATCTGCAAAAGTGAAAAAAGAATATATTATAATGGAGAGATTATAAATATACCTACAAATCAAGCTATAGAAATTACTTAAAAATAGGGAACTGGTAATTATTTTGAGACCTTTCAATTCTTCACTTTCCTTTGAGTTGGATAGCTCAGACTGAAATTGAAAGCTGTCTTTTTGCACAGGCAAAACCAATTCAATCAAAATTAGAAGAAAAGTAGGAAATTGGAGGAAAGATTTTGAAGCAAATTTCTCTGATAAAGGTCTCATTTCTTAAATATATAGAAATAAACTAGACAAATTAATTTTAAAAAATAGGAGCCATTACCTTACTAATAAACAGTTAAAGAACAGGAATAAATAGCCACAAATATTTTCTCAAACTCTTATCTTAGGCTTCCTATTTTTCTATCTCTGTGCTCTTTCTCACTGACTTTATCAGTTCTTGTGGATTTAATTATCTCTATAATTGCCAAATAAGTATACACTTTCTCCTTTGAGCTTCAGTTTCACATCACCAACTACATACTAAACATTTAATACTGAATGTTTCAGAGATAACTCAAATTCAACATTCCCAAAACAAAATTCATTATCTTTCTTACCAAACTTATACCTCTTCCAAATCACAACTATTTCCAGTCTCCCAGATTTATAATCTTACCAATATCCTTGAATCTTAACTCTCTCTTCACCTTCCATTTCTACTGAGTTGTCAGATTTTACCATTTCTCCCTCCCACAACATCTCTCACATGTCATCTATCATCTCTTACTTACACTGATACCATCTTAGTTCAGATTCTTATCACTCTCACTTGGATTGTTGCAACAGTTTATTAATTGAGCTTCCTGCCTCAGAGCTCTCAGCATATCCATCCTACACACTGCTGATAAAGTGATTTTCCTAAAGGAGAGATCTAACCATGTCATTCTCCTACTCAATGAACTCCACTGACTTCTATTGGCTCTAGGGTTAAATTTATTTAGCTGTTAAGGCCTCTATAACCAGGATCCAATCAATCTTTTCAAACATATCATATATCATTACCTCTCCTGAAATCTGCCACAGCCAAACTATACTTCTCTCTGTTCCTCACACATGACTATCTATTGCTGTGTCTTTGCACTGTCTCACAGGTATCTTTCTCATCTTTGTTTCCCAGCATCCATCTTTTCCTTCAATATGCAGCTCCAGCAAATGACTTTTTCCTTGTCCCTCTTCTATCCTTGTATTTCACTATTTTGTATTTATTCATATTCATCCTTGTTAGCTTTATTCTGGATATATTTATATATGTAGTAATTGACTCTCCTATTAGTATATCATTGCCTTACCAAAAGAAATTATTTCATTTATTCTATTTATGTTCATCCCCGGCACTTAGTACAGTGGTTAGCATATGCTTTAAAAATACTTGTGGCTATGTGGGTGGTTATAGAATATAGGATTCTCTCCCAATTGTGGATTGAACAAAACTAAGTGGGGCTTATAATCATGTTCTTGGTAATATATACCAAAAAATAATTAGTACACATTGATTGATTGATGATGAGAGTGCCAAAGACAGAGAACAGTAATTATAAAAATGAATAAAACATCTTCCTTTGAATTGAAATAAGCATTAACATAGTAAACCATTTTCATATAGTAATTATATATGATTATTTTTCTATTTATGCTTATTCATTTTCTTTTCCTTACCATGGGATTTCAGTTTAGGGCATTTCCTATAGTCAGGAGAATACATCTTAATTAACTAAACAAAAATGCATAGAAATACATACATTAAGCTAGCCATAGGTAAATATTTAGTATCAAGTTGGCTTCTACATGGTTAACTTTTTTAATGAATTAAATGTATTCTCATGACATATGAATCTTTTTTGTTGGTTATTAACTGAAAGCAATCAAAGTTCTTACATTCTCTTTTTAAAGTACAGTGTAACATGGCTTCCTATATAGCCTATATTTGGATAGACCATGAGTCAAATCACATGTCAAAAATTAAATATAGAATACTCTAATATAAAACCCTTATTAAATGTCCCCACCCCAAAACACTGTACTAATATTATAAGATATTATAGACTGTGTTTTCTAATCCAAACTTTTTACTATTTCATGTAGCTTTTCCTTCAGATTTGTCTTAATTAGTGAAATTTTACTGACTATCTACACTATACAAAAAAAAACTACTATGGTCTAATCAATAGTGCCAAAATTTCTGTTGATTTTTTTTTTCTTGTCAATGGAAAGTTGTTGCTTTTTTCTTGTTGTTTCAGTTATGTCTGATCCGTTGTAACTCCATTTGGGGTTTTCTAGGTAAAAATACTGGAGTGCTTTGCTATTTCCTTTTCCTGTGGATTTGGTGAATCCATTTTGTCAGGCAACGAGAGATTAAATGATTTGTTTGGTGTTACACAGCTAGGAACTATCTGAGGCTACATTTAAACTCATATTTTCTTGACTCCAGGCCCAATGCTGTATCTACTGGATCACTGGCAACCTCTTGATTTATTATCCCAGTAGTTATATTTTTAGTTTTAAGAATTCTGGGTAGAAAGTTCCCAAATTCAAAAGTTTTAAAAACCACATCTGGGCATTATGATAGAATGTCAAAAGTCAAATCAAGTCAAGGAGCATTGATTAAGCACATCAGACTCTATGCTAAGTACTGAAAACACAAAGATTGGCAAAAATTAGCGACTGCCCTTAAAACAATTATTGCCCTTAAAAAGCTTACAAACTAATGGAGAAGACATATAAACAACTATATATAAATTATATATGTGTGTGTGTATATGTGTACACACACACACACACACACACACACACACACACACATACAAAGTTAGCTGCAGATAATTTCTGAGAAGATGTACTTGTATCTACTAGGATGGGTAAAGCAAGGTTTAAAGGAGAGTTTTAACACTGGAAAAACGATTTCTAAGTATTCAATTTTCCTAGAATGATCCTTCTCATACAACTAAGACCAACTTTTAGTAATAAAGACAATCTTCTCCAGTACCTATCAACTGCACAAAACAAATATCTATTTGAAATTGATCTTTGATACTGGCTCTTATATGTTGAATTTTCCATTATTTAACAATCAACTCCACCATCTTCCCAGAATTCTCCTCCTAAACTTTCTAGACTAGTTTAGTTTAAGACCAGAACACTCAATGACATTCCCAACTCAAAAACTTATATGGTCCTGCCTCTTCCTCAAATTCCCTGAATTTTGATATACAACTATAGGGATTGGAGACCTAAAAGCAAATGAAGGGTGATAAATGACTTAGAGTTAATATCTAATAATTAAAGTATTGTAGGTTGATTGAAATTAGGAAAGGTTTCAGTAAGACATTAATATTTGGGAGTATTCTGGTGTCTTACAAGTGTCAGGGCTAGGGTAGCTAATTCCCATCAATACCTTTCTTGTGATCTCAACTCTGTCACTCTTTTAGCCTGTCCCTTACCAGAACTCCCAGAGAATCTTCCTCTTCATTCACTTTATGTGACCTTTCTTTTGCAAAAGGAGAAACAAGGACACCTGAATTGTAATGACCACAGTCACCCTACTCAAACTTCCAATTTTGTAGAAACCCGAGTCTATGACGGATCTGTCAAAGAACTCTTGGTCTGGAAACTCCCTCTCCCATCACTGATTGTGCTTTTCTATACTTAACAAATAAGCCCTGGGATGACTTTAGGCATAAAGTTTTATTTAACTAGGGATATGCGGCTAAGGTCAGACTCTTAAACTGCCTCTCAGATTCAAAGATATTTAACTGAGATGTTAGCTTTGCCTTTAATCAGAGATGACATTTATGTCATGGTCCCTCCTTCCTTTGGCAGTATGGTGAAAATAATTCTATCAACAACAGCTAACTTTATATAGTGTTTACAATGTTCCAGGCATTGTGCTAAGTGTTTTACAATTATTCTCTATCTTGATCCTGGATAACAATCGGGGAGGAAGGTGCTATTTATTATTACCATTTTACAGATGAGGAAACTGAAGCATAAGGTAGTTCAGTGACTTGCTTAATGTTACACAGTTAATAAGTGTCTGAGGCAGTATTCAAATTCAAGCCTTCCTAAAACTAAATCTGCTTTATCTACTATACTGCTTAGCTGTCCAAATAAAATATACAGTATTACAAAAAAAAAAAAAACCTATTATGTTGGGAAACAGTTATCAAAATATTTTTCAAAAATAAGTTCATGGACTTTATCCAATTAAGAGCCTCTGAATATACATACTTACATATTCTAAGAATTAACATGACAAATGCCTCACCCACCATCAAGCTCAGTTGTTTGCAAGGCTTCTTCAACCTCTTTATCAGTTAAATCGACCCCAAAACTCAGCAGGGTTTGTGGAAAATCATCCTTCTTGACTTTCCCATCAATGATGTTAGTAATAATGTCACAAGCATTTTCAATTCCTACAAATTTAATAGCAAAAATATTAAGTTGGTTAATCTAAAGGCACTGATACAATCACATTTTGGGAAGTGTATTTTTTTCTAGAGTAAGAGCTCTTAGGCTTTTTGGAACTAGCCCCCAAACTTATATTTGTTACCATTTTTAAAAATCAGCATTTTTGAAAAGATACTATGGAACTGATGTTTTTATTATATGATAATAAGTCTAATGTGAATATGCAACAAAAATTAAAGAAATGCTCTATTTTAAAATGTGTATCCCCTAAAAATATATATATTTTGAAACAGGACAATTAGCAATCAAAGAAAATAGCATTAGCATTTATATAATTCTTTAAGGCTTGTAAAACACTGTACAATACTATCTATATAATAAGGCTCTTTCCAAATTAACTAGATTTTGAGAAAGAAATATTTTCCATGATCCATGAAAGGATGATAAGGAACCACAGATTCTGTCTGGAGAGTAAATATTGAACTATTAGTCACAGCAATAAAAGATGAGTCCTTACGGCTCTCTATCAAGAACTTTCATGATGATCATTTGCTGATTTCTTATAAATAATCTAGAAGTAACCTATCTTCCTGTGATATATTTCTAGGATGTAATAAAAAGTCCCAACACTTGTCAACCTCAACAAATAATATCCATTTTTGTTGATTTGTGGTACAGAGCTAATAATATTTCCAGAAAGAACCTACATCATATTATGATTCTAAAGTGCTAGGCAGGAAACTGAGGATCTTTGGAACACAGGAGTACCACTATTTGAAAGTAAGGGCTTCAAGAGAGAAAAGAAGACATGGATTTTTAAAAGATGGTTGAGAAGATGAGATGTTAAATTCTAGGAGTTAGATTTGTCAAAACAGTTCAACATATTCTTGACCAAGAATGAAGTGCATTTAATGAGTCAGAAATTCTATATATTTGATTTAACCAAATATAGAAAAAGAGAAAAACTGCTCAAGTATTATTAGCTAATTGAAATGCCACAAAAGGTTGTAGCTATAAGAATAACAGAGAAAAGGCAGAGTAATTCCTAGGTAAGAAGATTACTCCACCAAGCGATCATTCAAGGATGTCTGGTTTGTAGCTCAAAGTGTGGGTCACTATCCATCACCTAGACTCAAATGAAGAGCACATTTTAATCTCATGAGAGAAGAAGGTTGGGAGAAGGGAGGGTTGTTGCTAGCCCATTACCAAATTTTCCATCTATCATGTTCTTTGCACCTCAGCTCCATAATTATTCATATTGCCCTTAATTCCATAATATCATTACCCTGTTGCGTTCTTGGTCTGTGCTCCCCCAAATTCTCTATAAAGAGAATTATCCTCTTGCTCAGGGTCTTTGACATTAATGGAAGCAAGCCACTGATGTATTTTTTAGCACATAGTATGTACCACTAATATTATTCATTTTGCTAGGAAGCTTGCCTAAGTTTACTCTTAAATTCATTTGCAACATGGGGGAAAAGTATCTAGGAAGAGGCCCAGTATTAAAGTTCATAGCTTTATATGTCTATATATAAACACAGAATTTGAGTAACAAAGTGAACTAAAGGTCTTAATTCTACATTTAATGTAGTAATAAAATAATATAGCAATTAGAAAAAATATCTTATTTTGCAATGCTTAACTGATTTCATGTACAAAATTTTATTTTCAAGTTATCAAAAGGACAACAAATGGTTGAGCAATCTTGATTTGTCATTAAAGAACAGATTTCAATTAAACCAAGTTCTGAAAGTGAGAAAAAATGTGGGCTGCTAAAAACCCTGCATAAAGTTAAATTTAAATATTTTAAACAGAAGATTTACCAATTCTGGAATGGAGTGAGACAAAGGCTTAATCATTCCTATTTCAAAATTCATACTCACGTTGGCCCTCAGGAAATTCTTGTGCTTTAGCCAAAGACTTCATGAAGGTTTTTAAATCCACTGTTCCATCATCTGTGATAGAAAGGGCAAAGAAGCGTGAAAGGGAGAGTAGGAAAGGGAAGATAGTTCATGGAAACATAGGTTGGTCCTTTATATTCAGATACACAAGTAACAAATAAAAAGAAGGATAGTTTGAAATTATTTAGGGAACTGCCAACCTTCTGTTTCTATTTTTTGTTGTGTTAATCAGGTCCTGGCTAAAAAATTTATTCCAGAAACTAATTTGGTAAGCACTTTTTTACCCAGGGATAAAGCTAAAATGAAATGATAGAAGTAAAGTACTTGGCAAATCTTAGAAGTGCTAAATACAAAGGCTAGTTGTTATTATTGTTATTATAATTATTAGCTTACAATCACCAGACTTCCATTCCTTGAGCCTTTCTCTACTGTATTCGTATTAATCTCAAGCAATATTTTTAGAACAATATATGAGTATACTGGTTCTCTCAATGGAAAAAAAAATATATGCACACATATACTTAATGCATACAGAAGTTTAATCTGCATTATTAATATTTTATTAGATTTAGCGAATCAACAAAACAATAAATCAAACTCTAATTTGTATCTATTACTGATTTCTGACTTGCATGACTTCATCCTATGCCCTAAATTTATCATCTTGTTTTAATCACTTTCTACTCATTTATAATTCTATAATATTAAATTCCAAAAGGACAAAGTGCTTTATTCATGGAATCACACTTTACTGTTAGACAAATGGAAAGTTTTACTTAGATGGATTTGACTTAGAAGTCAAAAAATAAATTCTCATCAAATATACTTTTAAGTTTCTGTTTGAAAAGGGAAAAAATGAGAAAGCACACTTTTTTAATTCTGCAGAGAAATGCATGTTATTCTGGTCTCAAATGAAATATTGTGATTGAGTGTATGTGGTCCACACAGATTTTTCTATTTTCATAGGGACCTAGAGAAATTTACCAGCAAGGGGTGATAATGTCTACATCTCATCTTGCCTTGTAGTGATAATACTTCAAATAAAAACACCAGAAAGAGAAAGAACATAAAGCAGAGAAATTGGCCACCACTGAGAATACCAGGGCCTATGTCTTGAATACCGCTTTGAGTTTTGTCTCTATGTTTGATTTCTAGTTTCCCATTCTCTAGTAAACCTTCTATTACCACATAAATTCAAGCAAGGCTTCCAGTATTCCACAAAAGCTCTTTTTTTTCTGCCTTAGATCTCCCAACTCACTGCAGAAAATGAATCATGGACTGGGCAATTTTGACCTCCTGACATCATAGAGAAAAACTATAAAACTGGACAGAGAAGATTATGGGTCAGAAGAATATAGTTAAGAACATGGAACATTTCATCTCAAACACCTATATAAGTTCTGACCCTGTGAACTAGGGAGGCCACTATATAAAGATCATGATGGGAGAGGTATACAAGATTGTGAAACTAACGAGTGGTGATTGTATTCGTGCGTAAAAGCAGCCCATATTCATGCTTCAGGTATACCTCCTTTTTAGATTTTATTTTTCACTTTGTTCTCTACTAATATTACCATGCTGTATCATTTAAGTTTCATACATGCTAACTTTTCATTTATAGGATTAAAATAAAATTGCAATATAAAAAAATGTAAAGCAGTACATAACTGATGAAATGATGAGCATGCAAACTATCATTCTCACTACCAGAATTGGATTCTTAAATTATTCTGTAAATGACTACAATATGTTTAAGATTTTCTTTGGCTCTCAATTTTCCATTTTCTAGATAATCCCCCAGCTCCATCACTCAATAATTTGATTCTTAGAATGGCTGCTTTATTTTCTTCTGTAACTCTTTCCCACCTCTAGATTTCATTGATCCCAACTTTTAAATTATGTTCTCCACATTATCTCTTGTTGAATTTAGCACTATGCAATCTTTGGCTCCCCTTCAGCAAAGAATTTCCAGTAAAAGTTGGTCCTTTGGAAAACATCATATTCATCTGTATTGCCCAAAACTGAACTGGCTATGGCTCTGCCCTTCCTGGACTATTGTATTCTAGCTATATGACTTTCAAATCAATCTGGATCTGAAAATTAGTACATTTATTTGGATATAGAAGTGCATTAAACAGCAAAGAAGGGACAGAGATCATAAAATGAACATGTTATACATAGTTTTATCCAGAGTTTATAGACTAGCTCACATCATGGTTATAATATGTAATATAACTACATAACTTCTGGCATAAGAAATTAAATAGGAATTTGGGGAGAATTTTGCAGAAGCTGCAGATATCATTAAAGGCTCACAGATGATACAGAAAAAGTTTAGAAGCTCAGAAATGCAAAAAAATACATGCATAGTATTGTAAAATAACATATTTTGCCTTTTAATACCATAATAATTCAGACTTATTCTCTAGTACAAAAAGAAGGCCAAAAAAATTTACATGGATTTTACAAGATCACAGGAATGCTGCATCCTTAACCCCAATAATGTGTAAGGAATAAATGTACCCTATAATTGATGATGACTCATTCAGTAGTCTCAAATTATCCAGACTTACGACAAAGATATCTATGGCAACCACTTTGAAAAAAAGCTAGTATTAAATCGTGAGTGCTACACCAACAGAGAAGACCCCTAAGTTCGTGAAGATTTTCTTTAAATTCAGCTTAATTTCTAGCCCCCATCAGGGAGGAGAAATCTAGAAATCTGGATTCTCTCTAATAAAGACCAGAGAAAGATTACATTGAAATTCTAATACTTTATGAATTGAGGCATTAGCACATGAGGACAAAAGGCTCTACTTCTGTGAAAGTCAATGGATTGCCCTGCTACTGTGTTGCTTTCTGGCTTCCTTTCACCCATGCTGTGCCTTATTATTCCATAGACTCTAACCCCTACCATTGCTTACACTATTTTTTTAAAGGACCCCTTTCCAACAGATGACTCTTAAATAAAAGGTTATTGTGAAAATTATTTCAGTTATGCCTCCAGTGTGGTTGACTAAAGTTTTAGTTTTGTTAATATAAAAAAATGAATATATATTCTGAATAAATAGCTCAATGGATAGTCAAATTACTCACCATAAATCTCAGTTGCATTTAATACTTCTTCAATCTCATCCTCAGTTACCTCAACCCCCAAGTTTTCCAAGGTAGGCTCCAATTCATCAAGTTTAACTTTTCCATGAACGATATGGCTGACAATATCATTTGTCTTTTTCATTTCTATATGTATACAAGTATTAAAGTATAAATATTAAATTGATGAGAATAAAGAAATACACAAATCTTGATTTGGAGAATTTATAGGGAATATCCAGAGAAACAGTATAGAATAAAAAATTGCTAGCTTTGGAACTTGGAGACAAGAGAGTCTGGGTTCAAATCTTTCCTCTAATGTGCATTTGTTTGCAACTATGGACAAATCAATTCTCTGAGCCTCAAGTTCTTTACCTCCAATGTGGGGATAACAATATTGATGAGGCCTTCCCTCATGGGGTTGTAGTGAGATTTAAATTAAATAATGTGTGTAAAAGCACTTTAAAGTGAACTAGCCTATTGGGAATATTCTTCTGGTCCATTCCATCTGTCTGTAAAATAGGACCACAGAGAAGCCTTGTATTTTCCAAAGGTTTCCTGTCCCTGAGATCTAGATTAGAATCAAGAAGAGAGCTACAAAGAAGGAGATACCAGGACAGCTTCCTGGTTCCCTCAAAGGAAAATGTGAGCCATTCTACAAAAGATGTCTTAGTTGTGAGCATTCTGGTCACAACACCTTGCTAATTTTTAGGCAACTTAAGCTTGTAAAGATAAACCAAAATATATTTCCTGCTCATTAAGGTTTAGAAACCTAAAATAGGGGAAAGATTTGGTAAAGAGGGATAACATGTAACCAACAGGACTTCTGCAGACTAGGTGATAATCTGGGCAAAAGCCTCCACGCTACATCCCCTAGATCTAATCTTGGTTGCTGTGTCATTTCTCCAGTCTCTGAGTTCTTAAGTATTCACTGTTGGTAATTATAGGCAGAAAAAAACAAAAGAAGCTTTCTTCAAATCTCAGCTAAAATCTTGCTTTCTGCAAGATATTTTTCTGGTCTTCCTTATTAATTCTAATCTTTTTTTTTCCTAAGATATCTCCAATTTATCCTGTATATATCTTTTTTTATACATAGTCATTAGCATATTGTCTCTATGATCAACATCAGCTTCTAGCTTCTAGAAAGGAAGAATTGGTTTTTGCCTTTTTTTGTATTCCCAATCCTTAACATATAGTAGGCATTTAATAGTAGGCCTACCATAGTAAGCAAATGCTTGTTGATTTGATAAATTTTGTCTGTCTTCCAAGAGTTACTTTCCCTTTCCAGGAAGACATCCCCTAACTAGTCAAGGATAGAGAATTTCTAGTCTCTCTCTAAATTCAAGACATACATAATCTTAAGGAGTAAATAACTCTGGACTGTCTTGTAACATTTCTTAAATTGTTATCTTATGGGAGTATTTAATTCTGGTACAGTTATCTATCTTTTCTGCACTAATATTTGTTTTATCTAATTTTCTGGATAAATTTCTTGTACCAGAGAATGTGAATTGCTAGGGACCTTAATAGCCATCTAGTCCAACCCTACTCATGAATAGAAGCCCCATTCTAACATATTAGACAAGTAGCTGGCCAACTTCTGTGTAAAGCTCTACAGTGAGAAAGAACCCACTTTCTCTCAAATTAGCTCATCATGACTTTGGACAACTCCAGTTGTTAAGAAGTTTCTCCTCACATTAAGAATAAATTGGTCTCTTTATATCTAGGGCCACACATTTTTTCTATGCAAAAGCAACTAACAAGATGATATATAAAATAACAATCAATAAATATTGGTTGATTATTTAAAATATTTGACAAAATAATGCCTTGCAGGGTTTACCCAAAAAGAATCCTATCCAAATAGAAAGTCACTTTTTTTACTCTCTGTTTAAGAGATATTTGATAAATGACTAAAAATGAGAAGAAAGTAGCATTAGATGGTAGCACTCCAGTAATATTTGTTAAAAGTTATGAAATGCACCAACACAGGAACAGGAAGTTTTAGTCACTCCTTTTTTGAAATTCATACTCACGCATTGCTTCCTTCCATTGTTGCCTTTTAGCCAAATTGTCAACAAAACTCTTTAAGTTTACAGCTCCATCTACTAAAAAAAGGAAAACAAATAAGATGTCCAGTGGAAACAAAAGCAGATCTTATTAAAATTAGATCTACATAGTAAAGAATAAAGTGTAGACTAGCTTTTCACTCATTCCCTTGTTTTATATTACATTGAAACTAAAAGGTTATCTCAGAAGCTAATGCAAGCATTTCTTCCTTTATTGATTTAACAAAAATTTAATGACTTTTTTTTCAATGGGGAAATTCAAAAGTGGAAGAAACAAAGAGCACAGTTGCAAACTGCTCTTCATTTAGATGAATAATGTTATTTAGATGAAAAAGCCATATGATGACCTTGATTAGAGGTGAGAAGAAATAATGATAGAATGGAAGCTTCTTGGGAAGTAGGAGGGTCTGTTTCATTCTTTGGTTCTATACCCTCAGTGCTTAGAGGAATATCTGGCAAATACTAGAGTGTTAACAAATGTTTGTCAATTGACTGAAATACCGTTCTATGCTTCTACTAGAAAGAAAAAATTACGCTTGATATTGTGTAATACATATTCATATATATTGTGCATATTTTATATCTATATATGTATTTATAAAAGGAATTGTTATCATTTTTTGTCATGGACCCCTTTTTTGGCAATCTGATTAAGCCTATAAACTTAATGTTCAATGAACTGATGTCATCTGAATACAGGCTGAAGGTTCTCTCTCTCTCTGTCCTTTCCTTCCTGTCTTCTTGTCTTTCTTCATCTCTTCCTTCCTCTCTGCCTCTCTCCTTTCCTTCCTTTCCTTCGTCCTACTCCCCTCCCTTTCCTTCTTCTTTCTTCCTTCTCTTCTTCCCTCTCTCCCTTCCGTTCCTTCCTTTTTTCATTCCTTCCTACCCTTCTCTTTCCTTCCTTCCCTCTTTCCCTCTCTCTTTTCCCTCTCCTTCCCTCCCTTCTTCCTTCCTTTTTTTGAGTTTTCTTACACAAAATGACTGATATAGAAAAGTTTTACATGATTGCACATGTACAACCAATATCAGATTGCTTACCAAAAAAAGGCAGAAGGATAGCATTTGGAGCTCAAAACTTTAAAAAAGCACAATGAATATTAAAAAACTGTTTTAGATGTAATTGAGAAAAATACAAAATATTATTTTAAACAAACCCTCTGATTCATACTATTTTATTCTTTGTGTACAAATGGATACTCTCTCTGATAGTAGTTTCTTTAAGAAAGCAACACATGTCACAGGAATCTATTTAATTGCCCCTGAAAACTTTGGAAATCACCATTTTTGATAATGTGCTTCTGTGGAGGCCAATATAATATACATTTCAATTGGAATTTTGATTCAGTTTATTGTTTATGAGTGACAAGGACAGAGCAAGGCCAAAAGAAGAGCCTGGGATTGGAGAGATGACATATTAAGGCAAGTAGTAATCTGAGTGAGACAAAAATTCATGTGACTCCTCAAATTTCCCATGTTCTGAAGTACAATATGGATCTCAACTAAGCATTAGATTTTCAATATAGCTGAAAGTCTAACATAGCAAAATGCCAAGTCACACATGCAGTTGGCTAGAAATAGGAAAGGCAATTTCATACATATTGCACGGGATGGCCCTAATTACATATATAATATAAAATATACTAAAAGGACTTGGCATTGGGGCATGATGTTGCAAATCTTCAGCCCTCCCCCTGTCTAAAGACAGTGATTTGGGGTGAGGAAATAGGATGCTTCATCAATTAAAAAGCAAGCAGCTTCCTGTCCATTCTCTTCCTTGGACTCTTCTATGTAGAAAATTGTGCTTTCTTAGATTTTCTGTGGAAAAGGAGAGCATCGATATCCTCCACTTCTAAGTGTAACAAAGGCAACCAGGTGACCTTGCATCTGAGCTTTTCCTTAGCTGACTTCCCCTCCCTTTTTTTTTCATTTGATGAAGTAATCTACAATAATTCACAAGGTTGAAGGCTAAATTGTGAGTTTTAAAGATCTAAAAGACCCAAATCTCTGTAGTTGGAGCTACCTGGAAATTGCCTGGGAACTTGCCTGGGAAGAACTATCCTAGTACTCCAGTAGACAATGATGAGAGGACTGACCCAAACCCTGGTTTGGCTTGCCAGAAGATAGGAAATCTGACAGACCCAGTGGCAAAGCTGATGAAAGATCTAAAATGCTTCATTAATAGTCCTGAAACTTTCTTTATGACTAGATGACATTTAAATGTCTGGTTTATTTTTTAATTATTTTGAATTTGTGCAAATGAAACAAACATGGTATAATTTTTTCAAGTTTATTTATTTATTTCAATTTTTTAAATTTTATAATAGATTTTATAAAAGATTGTTTTTAACATTCACCCTTGCAAAACCTTATGCTCCAGATTTTTATACCTATCTCGTTGTTCCTCTATTCCCAAAACAGCAAGAAATCCAATATATGTTAAATATGTACAATTCTTCTAAACATATTTCCACATTTATCATGCTTACACAAGAAAAATAAGATCAAAAGGGAGAAAATGAGAAAAAAATCAAGCAAACAAAAATAGCAAAAGAAAAAGGTGAAAATGCTTTCTTGTGATCCACATTCAATCTCCATACTCCTTTCTCTGGATGAAGATCTCTCTATCATAAGTCTATTGGAATTGACTTAAATCACCTCATTGTTGAAAAGAACTTGGTATAATTTTTAAAAGATGATTGAAGGTTCTTTAACAGCCATTTTCAACATTACTGTATTTTGTTTTAAGAAATTCTGTCAATTAAAGTCATGAGTCTTTTTATTGTTTTTCTATGTATGTGAAAAACAAATACCTGTCCCATACTTCATCCTGTTGCTGCTAGACATATCGTGTAGGCCAATGTTCTTAGATCATAGATAGGAATAAAATGTAAGAAGACTGGAGAAGAAGTACTTGAAGTTTATGTTATGTTATGTTATGAAAAGTTTTAAGTACCAAACACAGAACCTGAAAGAAAAGATGGAACCAATGGAATTTTTTGAATAGGGGAATAAGATAATCAGACCTAGGCTTTAGAAAAATTCCTTTTGTAGCTGAATGAAGTACAGATTGGAGTAGAGAGAGAGCATGAGACCAATTAGAAGGCTATTGAAGTAGTTCTGACAAGAGATAAATGAGGGCTAGAACTAGGGTGATTGTTATATGAATCTAGAGAAATGGGCCAGTATACAAGAGAAGTTGTAGAAGTAAAAATAGCACTTGTCAATGCATTAAATATGTAAAGTGAAGAAGAGTAAAGAGTTAAGGATACCAATGTGGTTATAAACCTGGGTAACTAGGAGGATATTAATGCCTTAATCGAGAAGTTTGGAGGGCAAAATAGTGAATCCTATTTTGGACTGTTAAATTTGAAATGCCTAGGAGATATTCATTTAGAAATGTCAAATAGGCAGTTGGTGATATATGGACAAAGTTTAGGAAAGGTAGGAGGATACTAATACCTTTTGCAATAATAGAAAAGCTCAGAAGAACAAAAGGTGTGGGAGGAAATGGGAAAAAAGTTTCATGTGTAAACCCAGAATAAGAATTCTCCATTGACACAAATAAATAAACAAACAAATAATATAAAAGGACAATAGGGAAAAATCAACTCCTTTCAAACTGGGTATAGTGGGCAAAAATATTAGAGAGAAAGTTCCAAGAAAATAAATGGCAACACTGACACTCAATATTGTACTTCAGGACATAGAATATTACTTTGAACAGTTACATAGAATTCCTGTCTTACATGTCTTGAAAACCTTGATTCCTGCCATATATTTCTTGAAAGCCCTGCCTTAATAAGTCCTCTTTGTTACATGCTCCCCAATCACCAACTCTTTGCTATTCCCTCCATATTCTACTTCAAGAAAGAAAAACATGAATCCTTGAAGACTATTCCTAAAGCAGGTAGATA
Source organism: Antechinus flavipes (assembly GCF_016432865.1). Lineage (NCBI taxonomy): Eukaryota > Metazoa > Chordata > Mammalia > Dasyuromorphia > Dasyuridae > Antechinus > Antechinus flavipes. Next base: position 143,825,703 of record NC_067401.1, on the reverse strand, counting down.
GTGTAACAGATAGAAGGCTGGTCTCAGGAAGACTTGAGTTCAAATTTTGCCTTAGATTACTTCCTAATTGTGATACTGAGTAAGTCACTTAGCTTGTGTATGACTGGTTTTGTCTCAACTAAAAGAGATAGGACCTACCTCACAAAGTTGTGAGGATCAAATGAAATAATATTTATAAAGATTTTTAGCACTGTGCTTGGCACACAATAAGTTCTCAATAAATATTCATTCCTTTTCTTCTCATTTCACCATTATTGCATCTTTTCCTCAAATGAGAACTTTATGGGGAACATACAGAAATTTAGCTTTACCTTCAGAACGAACAGAGATACTTATTTTAAAAAAAAGACATAACTAAAGAGAAACCTGAAGCACTTACCATCCATCTTGACAGTTGGCAGTACTTCCTTAATGTCTTGTTTAGTTATCTGGACTCCCAAGCTCTCCAGGGTAGGAGCCAAATCACTGACCATGACTTTTCCATCAGTGACTTTTGAGATATTATCAGCTACATCTTCTAATCCTACATATATATAAATCAAGATGCAAAATAATTAGGTTGGTGAGCCTAACAAAAGATATAAAATACTAATTTGATTAACACAATTGTTTTCTAGAGCAGGGGTTTCAGGGTTTGGGCATTGAAAAACTCCATGTGTTTCTATTTGCTTGAATTTAAAAAAATACCCACTAATTTGTATGAAATGGCAATTAAGTAATGTTTTTAAGTAGAAAAAAGGAAAATACTAATTCATGTTAATAATAAAAGGACACACATTTCATACATAGAGTATGGCCTAGAAGTAGCATTTTATTTTCCTTGTTAGTGTTGATTAGCAATCAATATGAGATAATTATGAGGTACCTGCGATTTGCCACAAGGTATCTGACCTTCAAGGACTATATGATCCAGGAATAGATTTTATCTGTTTAATGTTCCTTTATATTTCTTCTCACCTGTATGAATTTGGAACATTAATGCAGTTTGAAGTTTCCAGGTATTACTCTACTCTGGGAATTCAAATTAGTATTGGGTTGGGGATATATAAGGACAGGTTTTGCTCATGGATACCCTAAAGGGATGTATTCTGCCCCAATTACAACAATTTTGTCAGTCCTAATTGACAAGACTGATTCCAAGACTCCCTTAAAACCAACCAGTTCTTTAAGAACACTTGATCAGTTGATTCTAAACCAAACCAGACCAACCTTCTTCTTGGTCTATATCATACACAGGCATGCATACACACACACACACACACACACACACACACACACACACACATTCCAGGATGACCAAGAAGTGCAAGCAGGGGAAGGGACCTAAGGTGAGATAGGGATAGTATGGTTCTGTCATGGCTCCTATGAAATTCTTTAGGTGGAAATTGGTTTTGATCTGGAAAAATGACATGGGTACTAAGGCTTGTCCCTCCTGCTCTAGTCCAATCTGCACTCTTGCTATAAGCAATCAGAGGCAAAATTGCTACCCATCCTTCAAAGTTCAAGACAAGTATTTAACTCTTCATGCATCCTTTCTAATATTAATCCAGTCAACAATCTCTTCTCTGAATTCAGTTGTACTTAGTGCCTTTGCCATTTGTGTAATAAAACTTTTATTGTATCTGGTAACATTTCTGATTTTGCTACATTGTATTTATTTAACATGGAAAATTTTTTATCTTGCAGTATCTTCACTTGGCTATATCCTGCCACCCTAATGATACTTCAAGTTTATTTAGAATTTATGTCTAATTTGATTTAATATACATACATGATAATAAAAGGCAAAATATATACAGAAGCAACTCAATTAAAAGTTGTAAAACTTAATGAAGTTAAAAAATGGAACAAATGGTCTAGAATTTCTGATTTGTCATTTAAAACCTTCTTTCTATTTACTAATATTATTTTTACTCCTCCACTATGCCCCTATCTTTTCAGCTTCTTTTTGTATAATGTCTCCTTCTCATTATATTATAAACTTGTTCATATCTGTAATCTCAATTCTCAACACTGCTTAGTGCCATGCCTAATACATAGTAGGGACTTAATAAATCTTTTCTAACTGATTAAAGTGGTCAAATTGAGAAGAGGCTTAGTACAGTGCCCAGCACATAGTAAGTGCTTAATAAATTTCACTAATAAAGTGCTCAAATTGAAAAGAAGTGTTATGCCTCGGTTTCCTTGAATTATCCTGCCTCAGTTTCCCTGGTGGTACTCCCCCTTTCCTGGCCATTAGGACTAAGATAATTAGGGCTGCAGATCTCTAGCCACTCTGACATTCCAAAGAGTCATAAAATTCCAGGTGGCTCATTTCAATCACCTGGTTATCTTCTGGCTCAAACGTCCTGTCTCTGGCTTTCCACCCCCAACCTGTCAGAATTAAAAAGTTATGCTCCTTCTACCAGTGCCTTGCCTTTGTTTCTCTGATAGTTGGAGCCCTATAAGAGTCTCTGGAATCCCTTGCTCATTGTTGGATGCTTTGAGAAAAGAGTCCCATCTAGCTGGCTGGCTGGCTATAGCTAGTATGGCTGCCAGTCCAAACTCCCACTACTAAAATATTAAAAAAACCCTTCTAATCTCTGTCTTGCCTCAGTTTTTCTGGCATTACAGAAAGAATATTAGCAAAAGAAAAAAAACCTTTACAAATTTAAATTCACTATTTTAAAAGTCATAAAGAGGCACTTATACAAGAATGGTAAGATTTCTTGCTTTGAAATTCATACTCACGTAGACCTTCCAAAAAATTTTCAGTTTTAGATAAAACATCAACAAAGTCCTTTAAATTAACCCTTCCATGTTCTAGAAAAAAGAAGAAAAATGGAATTCAAAGAATAGAATGGCAAATGAAATCTATAAAATCTAGTCTGTCAATAGCAAAGTAAAATGGGAGACTAGTAAACTGCTAAGGCTTTACTTCCTTTTGTTTTTTATACGCCCAACAGTGATGATTTTGTAAAAAGAGCAGTAATATGAAGCTAAAAAGAGAAGTAATATGAAATAATACTAAAGCTGGGTTCAGAAGCCTGTTCTGCTAGTTCCCAACTGAGTGATGATGGACAAGTCATTAATCTTTTTGGCTTTAGCCTCTATGTCTATAAAACAAAGAATATAGAAATTACATGACTTCTGTCCTCCCTTCTGGTTGTACTTCTAGTGAACATGTCCATGAAACCAATTTGAGAATCACTTCGTAAACCCTGGGTTTATCATGTCTATTTAACTCTCACCTGTTTTTGTCATTCCCACAGATTCCACAGAAACCTTAAATGCCTGGTTTCCAGTGACCTAAGGGTTTGAACTGGAAAGACTGGCCAGATGCCATTGACATTAAATGAGAAAGTAAAAGTTTGGGGAAGTCATCTTTTCTAGCTGTATGGAGAAGTTCATTCTCTCAGACTCCTTCTGGAGAGTAAGAAATAAACTTGTGAAAATGGCAGAAGGCATGCCACAATACCTTTCTCCCTCTCAACACAAAGTGGAGAATCAGGAAAGGCTTCTTGAAGGAGATAGAGTCTTAGAGACAAGAAAGAGAGCTAGCAATTCCAAGAGACAGAGATGAGAAGAGATAATCCCAGGTGAGATGAGAAGAGATAATTCCAGGTGAGATGAGAAGGGAGAGGTGAGCCCATGGACGTAGAGATAGAAAGAAGATTGAATGTAGCCTAGTTTAACAGAAATATTGAATTGGTAAGAGGGAACTATGTAATCAATCAGACTGGGAAGAAGTTTGGAGCTAAATTGTGAAGTTATTTAAAAGCCAAACAAAAGAGTTTATGTTTTAACCTAGAGGAAAGAGAGCCAGTGGAACTTCTTAAGTAGGGTAACAATACATAGTCAGAAAATACTGGATTTTGGCTCAAAGGAAAAATCTGGGCTCAAATTTTGCCACTAACATTTATTAACTGTCTAATGATGTGCAAATTCATTTAATTCTTTCAGTTTCTTCATCTGAAAAGTGGGAATAATTAACATGTATTGTACATATGGCACCTCATAAGGCTGTGGGATTAACTTACTTCCATCCTCAGCATTTGTTTTGTTTGTGTTATATATAAATATGTGGCTATGGATGTGGGCTCTCTTATTAGAATGTAAGTTTCTTGAGGTCAGGGACTATTTCATGTTTGTTTTTGTATTACCATAATTTAGTCTGGTGCCTGGCCCAAAGCAGGCATTTTTATCAAATGAAATAAGGTATTACTATCTCATTATCAAGCACTTTGCAAGTCTTACATATCTATGATTTTTTTTAAAAAAATCTTAATCATATTTTAAAGATAGAAATTTTGGCTATAATATGAGAAATAGCAGATAGCAAAGTTGATAGAGAGACAGACAGATAGATAGATAGAAAGATAGAATCTATCAATGTGATTGATAGATGGATGGATGGATGGATGGATAGATACATAGATAGTTGTTTTGAGTTACTTCAGTCATGTCTGACCCAAATAAGATAATGTATTATTTTATCATATAAAGTACTTTGCAAATCTTGAATGTCTATGATTTTCAAACATCTTAATTATGATCTAAAGATAGAAATTTTGGCTATAACAAAAGAAAGAAGATAACTTAATTGATGGATAGATAGACAGATAGATTGTTCTTGTTGGCTTGCTTCAATCACGTCTGAATTTGTATGAATCCATTTGGGGTTTTCTTGGAAAAGATAACTGAAATGGTTTCCTATTTCCTTCTCAAATTAATTTTTTACAAATTGATGGATAGACAGATAGATTGTTCTTGTTGGCTTGCTTCAATCACGTCTGAATTTGTATGAATCCATTTGGGGTTTTCTTGGAAAAGATAACTGAAATGGTTTCCTATTTCCTTCTCAAATTAATTTTTTACAAATAAGGAATGGAGGCAAACAGTTAAAAATGACTTGCCTAGAGTCACACAGCTATTAAGTATTTGAGGCCTCATTTGAACTCAGGTGTCACTAACTCTAGGACCAGGACCTTATCCATTGTGTCATTTAACTGCCCCACATAAATATAAATATGAAACTACTCATGTGAGTGTATATGAGTGTATGTGTGTGTGTGTATATACATATATATATATATATATATATATATACTCTGAGTGTATATATGTGTGTGTGTATAAAGTATTATCAGCATTCACATACTCTGAAGCAAATAACTTGGTGTACAACTCACCATCAACCTCCACAGATTTCAATGCCTCATTAACTTCGTGCTGATTCAGAGAAACCCCCAAATCCTTCATTGTAGGGGTGAGTTGACTAACACTGATGTTTCCGTCAGTAACGTTGTCAAAAACGTTATATGCATCTTTTAGTGCTATATGTATATGATAAATCAAATTACAAAATTAGTAATTTAGTGAGTTCTAGAGAGACATTTAACACATTTAATTGAGAACAAATTGTTTTCTTGACACTGGTTGTACACTCAATAAAATACCCTGAAATCTAAGCTCCTACACATGTCTGGCAACTTAAAAGATATTCATAGCATAATTTATTCAATCATCAAATGTAGAGTATTAATACATTACACTATTAGATTGTAAGCCCTTCTGAATTGGGATTATTTCATTCTTTGCCTCTTAGGTATATAATATAAGGTCTGATACAGAGTAGGTCCTTAATAAATTCTTGCTTGTTTGATTGAACAATTAATTCACAAAGTAAAAAGATAATGATAACTAATAGCATTTATGGAAAATTTCTAAAATTTTCTTCCATGATTATAATAGGTTTACAATAAATATTAACTTGTTCTCATATAAAAAGATTATTAAAATTATTATCAAAATTCTAATAACATGGGATTAAGGACAATCTTTCTATATGGTCATCAGCTGCTCAGTTTTCAGTTTTGCTACTTCCCTCCCACCCCTGCAATACACATCCTGGATCTGAAAGGAATTTTGGTTTCTCAAAAACTTGCTCTGCTCCTAGAATTCATAGTAGGATGATAATGATGAGTAAAGAGAGAAGTTTTTCCTGATGTCTCTCTCAAGGGATATATTCTAAAACAGTTTCCAATGTTTTGAGGTCTCTGGTTGAACAAGTTAAGATTTCAGGCCCTATCAAAGATTCTCAGATACTTTAGAATTATTGTTTCCTGAAACTAACCAGATCTTACCATAACCCCTCCTCATCTTCCAGATTCTTCTTCTCTCATTGGTGAAATGAAAAGAGAAGTTAAAAACTCCAGAGTAGAAGGAGATATAGGAAGAAAGATATCATGGAACTAACAATAATTCTCTTGGGCTCTTTCAGGACAAGAATTAGGCTGAAAATGAGGATGAAAGCATAGGCAGCAAAATACTTCCCCTTTGCTGGTTTTACTCACATTCCAAATTATTAATGATAATCCTAAGTAACTTATCCATCTTCCAAGTAAATTCTCTCTAGCTCATGTCTTACCTCCCTACATAAAGATTTTTAAGATCATTCTGGTCCATAGAATTCTGAACCCATAGTCTTTGTCATATTTTTTCAATTAATAGCAAGCTATTCATGGTTGGTTTATAGTTATTTAACACAAAATGACAAAATTTTTCTTGCCTCCCAACCTAAGTTAAAATCAGAGCCATATCTGATACATCATCTTTGGGCCAATAGTCATTAGTTAAATGTTTGAACAAATATTGTGTTTCAGTCATTTTTCTGTCATGTCCAACTCTTTGTGATCCCATTGGGGATTTTCTTGGCAAAAATACTAGACTGGTTTGACATTTCCTTCTCCCGTTCAGTTTACAGATAAGAAAACTGAGGCAAACTGGATTGTGACTTTGCCTGAGGTCGCACAGCTAGTGAGCATCTGAGGCTGGATTTGAATTTCCTCACTGCAAGCCCAATATTCTGCCCATTGCACTAAATCACTACTTCACTAGACACAGTATTTTATGAGGGGCAATGGGCAAGACTGAATAGATTGCTGGACCTGGAGTCAGAAAAATCTGAGTTTAAATGATACCTCTGATACTCATTAGCTACTCACTAGCAAGTCATTTCAGCACTACACCTCAGTTTCCTTAACTGTAAAATGAACATTTAAACTACCTGTAGGAAAATCAGAAACTTTATGAGCAAAACTACAAAACACTTTCCACACAAATTAAGTCTGATCTAACCAACTGGAAAAATATTAAATGCTCTTGGATCGGGCGAGCAAATATAATAAAGATGACAATACTACCTAAATTAATCTATTTATTTAGCGCTATGCCAATCAGACTCCCAAAAAACTACTTTGATGTGCAAGGGATAATGCTGTGTAAAAATTATCCTGGCATGGATTCTGTCAATACAAAGTTATTATTAAATAAAATTAAATTTAAAAAAAAAACTACTTTGATGAACTAGAAAAAATAACAACAAAGTTCATATGGAAAAACAAAAGGTCAAGAATTTCAAGGGAATTAATGAAAAAAAAAATCAAATGAAGGTGGCCTAGCTGTACCAGATCTAAAATTATATTCTAAAGCAGCAGTTACTAAAACCATCTGGTATTGGCTAAGAAATAGACTAGTTGACCAATGGAATAGGTTAGGTTCAAAGGACAAAACAGTCAATAACTTTAATAATATAGTGTTTGACAAACCCAAAGACCCCAGTTTTGGGGATAAGAATGCATTATTTGACAAAAATTGCTGGGAAAATTGGAAATTAGTATGGCAGAAACTAGGCATTGACCCACACTTAACACCGTACACCAAGCTAAGGTCAAAATGGGTTCATGACCTAGGCATAAAGAATGAGATTATAAATAAATTGGAAGAGCATAGGATAGTTTACCTCTCAGATCTATGGAAGAGGGAGGAATTTATGACCAAAGAAGAACTAGAGATCACTACTGACTACAAAATAGAAAATTTTGAGTATATCAAATTGAAAAGTTTTTGCACAAACAAAACAAATGCAGACAAGATTAGAAGGGAAACAATAAACTGGGAAAACATTTTTACAATCAAAGGTTCTGATAAAGGCCTCATTTCCTAAATATATAGAGAATTGACTCTAATTTATAAGAAATCAAACCATTCTCCAATTGATAAATGGTCAAAGGATATGAACAGACAATTCTCAGATGAAGAAATTGAAACTATTTATAGACATATGAAAATATGCTCCAAATCATTATTAATCAGAGAAATGCAAATTAAGACAACTCTGAGATATCACTACACACCTTTCAGATTGGCTAGAGAGACAGGGAAAGATAATGCGGAATGCTGGAGGGGATGTGGGAAAACAGGGATACTGATACATTGTTGGTGGAATTGTGAACACATCCAGCCATTCTGGAGAGCAATTTGGAACTATGCTCAAAAAGTTATCAAACTACATACTCTTTGATCCAGCAGTGTTTCTACTGTGCTTATACCCCAAAGAGATACTAAAGAAGGGAAAGGGACCTGTATGTGCCAAACTGTTTAGTGGCAGCCCTGTTTGTAGTGGCTAGAAGCTGGAAAACGAATGGATGCCCATCAATTGGAGAATGGTTGGGTAAATTGTGGTATATGAACATTATGGAATATTATTGTTCTGTAAGAAATGACCAGCAGGATGAATAGAGAGGACTGGTGAGACTTACATGAACTGATGCTAAGTGAAATGAGCAGAACCAGGAGATCATTATATAGATACTGTTTGAGGATGTATTCTGATGGAAGTGGATCTCTTCGATAAAGAGAGCTAATTCAGTTTCAGTTGATCAAGGATGGACAGAAGCAGCTACACCCAAAGAAAGAACACTGGGAAATGAATATAAACTGCTTGCATTTTTGTTTTTCTTCCCAGGTTATTTTTACCTTCTGAACCCAATTCTCCCTGTGCAACAAGAAAACTGTTCGGTTCTGCACACGTATATTGTAGCTAGGATATACTGTAACCTATTCAACATGTAAAGGACTGATTGCCATCTGGGGGAGGGGGTGGAGGGAGGGAGGGGAAAAATCAAAACAGAAGTGAGCGCAAGGGATAATGTTGTAAAAAATTACCCTGGCATGGGTTCTATCAATAAAAAGGGAAAAAAAGAAGAAGAAGAAGTTAATGAAAATAGAGTTTTTGTTTTCTTCAAAAAAATAAATAAATAAGTAAACTACCTGTAGTACCCTCTTCAAATAATTATTATGAGCTCAAATGAGATAAAGCATGAAAATGCTTTGCAAATTTTAAAATACTACACAAATGTCTGATATTATTATATTAAATATTGATTGACTAAACACACAGAATATAAAATATACATACACACACACATATACTAAAGCACACACACACATGTTAAAAGGTTTGGCCATTCCCTTGCTTACCATTTAAGATTATCCTCTTATTTAATAAAGGAATAAAATATGACCTGAGAACAAAGGTTGTTATTGGAAATGATATGAATATTTTAACTGAAACATTGACAAAAAAAAAGATAGGTTATAAACACTTTCCTTTTGAAATTCATACTCACGTTTACACTTCTTAAGTTTTTCCATTTCTGCCAATTTCTTGACAAAATCCTTTAAATCCACATCTCCATTGTCTACAAAAGGCCACAAGAAACCATTTAAATATTTCCAGAGGAAAAATAGTTTATTCTATAAAACCATCCTACAATAAAATACAAAGTCAGAGATTAGAAATTATGATAATCAAGGTTCAGACTAAAACCTGTCTCATAAACTAGTCTGAACAAGATGTCAGGGTTGAATGATCAAATAAATGAATAGAAATGTCAGATAGAGAAGTGTTTGAGCAACTTCAACTTTGGAGCAGTCATGGGATCATAGGGAATGATTTAGAGATGAAAGGGAGTCAGTCATACAATCCAAGCACCTCCTTTTAAAGATGAGGCCCAGAGACTTCAAGTATTTCCTTAGGTCACACAGGGACTAAATTGGCAGACAGGATTCAATTCAAAGTCCAACTCCAAAGCTAGGACTCTTTCCATTAGGTATTGCCAAAGTTTCCTTCTTTAGGCAAATGGATTCCTATAACATTTAACACAAGGATTACTTAACCATTTTGTGTGACATGAACTCCTTTAGCAATATGCTGAAATCTGGACTTCTCAGAATATTGCTTTTAAATAATTGAAGGGATTTTCATTTAGTGAAAATAAATATATAATATTTCCCCCAGCCAGACCTCTTCATCCCAGACCCATTGGATTCTAGGTTAAGAACCTGCATTTATCCAGGTCCTGAATTACAGGATTCATTTTCTACTTCTCTTAGCCCAGCTTAAGCAGATATATAAAAACAGAGAAAAAAATTAAAGCATACAGAAAATGATAAATTTAAACATGTATATAGAAAATATTTCTCTCAGGGTATATATAAGTATGAAATAAAATTTTTCTATATAAAAATTTTTCTATAACATTTTCTCTAAGGGTATACCCATATATTACTATTTGCATTATTAAACATAATTTTTAAAATTGTGATTGAAAACTATATGCTATGTCCTTTTGTTGCTATAAAATTTCTTCATCTTTTTATCATGATTACTATAAAATATGATTGCTTAAGTCAAAAAGATTCTCATTTAGAGAAGGAAGGGACAGAGAAGTGGGGAAACTCTATTAGACAGCATCTCTCCCTGAGCAAAATGCTTGTAAAAATGATAAATGTATCTCTGGTGCTTTTTATAAGGCAAAAACACAAGATTTGTTTTCTTCAGTAATAGTTCCCACTATCCATAAGTCCACCATTAGACTATAAGGTCCTTGAAAGTATAAATAAGGCATTGTTGGTGGAATTGTAAATGGATCCAACCATTCTGGAGAGTGATTTGGAACTATACTCAAAAAGTTATCAAACTGCGCATACTCTTTGAGCCAGAAGTGTTACTATTGGGCTCATATCCCAAAGAGAGGCTCAAGAAGGGAAAGGGACCTGTATGTGCAAAAATGTTTGTGGCAGCCCTTTTTGTAGTGGCTGGAAACTGGAAATTGAATGGATGCCCATCAATTGGATAATGGCTGAGTAAATTATGGAATATGAATGTTATGGAATATTATTGTTCTGTAATAAATGACCTGCAGGATGAATACAGAGAGGCTTGGGAGACTTGAACTGATGCTAAATGAAATGAGCAGAACCAAGAGATCATTATACACTTCAACAACAATATTATATGAGAATCAATTCTGATGGAATCTTCAACAATTAGAGGATCCAAATCAGTTCCAATTGATCAGTGATCAATTGGACTACCAGCTAAACAGAAAAGATGCCCCACATCTAGTAAAGGGTGCCATGGCAACTACATATTCTGCTTTAAATTGCAACCAGTCACCAGTTTTGGAACCAGTAGGCCATTCTATACTTGCTCAGTGGAGAGGTATTTAAAAAAATTACTTCACCAGCCCTCTGAAGTGACCTCAACCATTTATTTGATACCGTGGTGTAAGATGATAGCACAAATCATGGCAACAGGTAGCACATACCTGAAAGATACCTGCAAGCACACACTGTCCCAGCTGGTACCCATAATGCTGTGTAAGAACACTGGGAAATGAGGTGTGGACCATAACATAGCATTTACACTCTTTCTGTTGTTTGCTTGCATTTTTTGTTTTTCTTCCCAGGTTATTTTTACCTTCTTTCTAAATACAATTTTTCTTGTGCAACAAGATAACTGTATAAATATGTGTGTATTGTATTTAACATGTACTTTAACATGTTTAACATGTATGGGATTACCTGCCATCTAGGGGAGGGGGTGGAAGGAAGAAGGGGAAAAGTTTGAACAGAAGTGTTTGCAGGGATCAATGTTGAAAAATTACTCATGCATATGTTTTGTCAATAAAAAGCTATAATAATAATAATAACTTTTAAAAAGAGAAAAAACAAGCAAACAAACAAAATAATTAAATAAAAGCTTTGCAAAAATTGAAGAAAAAAAGAAAGTAAAAATGAGATCTTTTTTCTTTTAATAATAATAAGCATTGTACATTGCATGTATTAGGTGCTTAATATATCTTTGTTGAACTAAGTTATATAAATGGGGCACATGGAGAACTCATATGCCTTGTATTAGGACAAAGTTTTGTGAAGTTCATAGAATGTCAATACAACAATTATGCTTCATCTCCCCTTCACCAAATCTTAATCTTGTGAATACTATAATCCTGGCTGGAAATTTAGTTGTGACAATTAAAAGAATATCTATCTTCTAATATATCATGGAACTTGCAATATTCACCATCAGGCTGAACTGATTTCAGAGTTTCCTTCATCTCCTCAGGTGTTAAATCCACTCCCAATGTTTCCAAAGTAGGTGACAAATCATCCATCTTCACTTTCCCTTCCTTAGTACTGCTGACAAATTCACGTGCATTTTCTATTCCTATATAGACACAGAAATCTACGTGTAAGATGATGTTGGATTAGATACAGATACAGGAGTGTGTGGGGAGAGGGAGCACTTTCCTACTTGAACATGATTGACTAATAATTAATTCTATCTAGTCCAGAGCAGCTAGGTGGCACAGTGGAAAGAGTGCCAGCCTTGGAATCAGGAGGACAAGAGTTCAAATCTAGTCTCAGATTTGACTGAGACACTTAATAGATATTTGGCCCTGAAGGCAAGTCACTTAACCCTGTTTACCTCTATTTCCTCATTTGTAAAATGACTTGGGGAAGGAAATGGCAAACCACTACAATATCTTAGCCAAGAAAACCACAAATGGTGTCATGAAGAGTCAGACATGAACAACAAACCATCTAAACCATTGAAGCATCATAATATAATAGTTGACATTTCTGCAGTGTTTTAATACTTTCAAATCACTTTTTATGAATTATCTCTTACAGGTTTCATAACAGTTCTGTGAGGCAAGTATAATTTATCCTTGTTTTATAGATTAGAAATTTGGAGCGCCTTGATATTGTATGATTTGCCTATGGTCAAATAACTAATAAATGTTCGTGATAGAACTTGAACTCAGGTCATCCTGACTGTCAGCACTGCTATAAAATAATGATTGAAAACAAATAAGGCAGGTTGAAATCCATCCTCAGATACTAGCTATGTGACCCTGGCCCAGTCACTTAATCCCAACTGTCTCCAAAAGAAAAAAAAAAAAGAAAAAGAAAAAGAAAAGAAAAGAAACAAACAAAAATCCCCCATGGTGATATAAAATTAGCCACAAGAAACCAAATCAAACTTTAAGTGATTTGTGAACCAGTGAGGGTTGTTTAATTGATGGATATTTCCTTTTGTTCTCTCCATAAACAGAGAGCCTCCAGAGGATCCTTTGCCCTTTGAGAAGGGATGAAGATGAAAGGACATGACATGCTGTTATTCCACAGCTGTCCTAGAAAGAGCACTTGGGAGTTAGTTATAGACGTTTATCTATTTATATATAAATAGTATGTATTATAACTCAAGAATGGATCAGATAGTTTTTTGTTCAGTCATTTTATTCATGTCTGGCTCTTCATGACTCCATTTGGAATTTTCTTGGCTAACGTACTGGAATGGTTTGCCATTTCTTTCTCTAACTCATTTTATAGATGAGAAAACTGAGGCAAACAGGGTTAAGTGACTTTTCCAGGGTCAAATGACTAGCTATAGATATATCTTTATATCTACCTGTAGATAGATATATCTAATATGTATTAGACATTTAATATATAGCTACATGAGATATATCTATATGAGATAAATATAAATTATATACATTAGATTTATCTATTTACAGATACATAGATTTAAAGATATAGTCATATGTAGCCATCACATCTATATATTAGATTTATCTATAAATATTTATTTCTTTGGGGGGCTTAAGTGACTGGCCTGGGTCATACAGCTAGTAAGTGTAAGGTCAGATTTGAACACAAATTCTCCCAACTCCAGGACTAGTTTTCTATTCACTACATCACCTACCAGTCCTATTTGTTTTAAATCATTATTTTATAGCTGTGTTGATAATCAGGATGATCTGAGTTCAAATTCTACCACTAATATTTATTAGTTGTTTGACCATATCTAATATATATACATATATGATACATATCTAATTAGATATATGAGATATATTCATCTACAGAGAGAGATATACATAAAAACATGTCTATATATCTTTTAAAAGGCTGGTTCCAATTATTGTGTGAGACTTCTAAAGTATATTAATAATAGTGCAAGTCTGAAACATAACACACATATTACTCCATTCCTCCTGTAGTAACTAAGAAACTATTGGAAAGGGGAAAATATTGGAGAGAGATTATTATAGAATTTCTGCCAAATAAAAGTTGCCCTGGGTTTAGTGATGGTTGCATAGAAAGCAAAAACAGTACATTCTCTGACTTGACTACCTGAAAGCTCAGGGTTCAGTAATGCTCATCTTTTCAAGATTAAGTTCAAGTTCCTCCTTTTATATGATCTTCTCAGATCATTTCAACCCACAAAGGTTTTTTCTCTTCTCTAGATTTACCATATTTTTAGTACTTGGGGACAAATTCTTAATAGTAGGTAATGATTTAGAGCTGAACAAGATCTCAGAAGCTGTATAATCCAATTCATTCATTTTACAGATGAGAATAATGAAATACCAGGATGTCTGATGACTTCCTTATGATCACATATATAGTAAAGTAGGATTCTGAACTTAGGTTCTGACTCTAGAATCAGGGAGTTGTACCACACTGGCTCCTTCCTTAATTTTGGTCATTTTGTAGCATTTCTTAACTGTTTTACTTCTTTCACATCCCCCAGCACCTAACACAGTAGGAGACAGTAGACACAACATTTGTTAATTGATATATCTTTCTGTACCCTACAAATAATAAAGTATCTTGTAAATTAGTATCAACACAAGATAACAATTGGTTCTCTGATCAACTTAACACAAAACTTCACCCATAAATGTGAAAAAATATGCATAGCAAGAATTATACATCAATAATGTCATTTTTAATTATATTTTCAATGTAGAAAAAGGCTAAAAGAAGGGGAAAATTAACAATATCCACTGATAAAGGAATATTAAATGTATTTGTTTTAAAAGTTGCAAAGTACCAAGCAATAAGAGGAAAGTTTCAAATATAATAACTTTGAACTTTATACTCACGTTGGATATCTTTAAATGGTTCAGATTTTGCTAAATTGTCAATAAATTCCTGTAAATTGACTGTTTCATCAACTACAAAATAGGAAAATAAATGTGTGAATACATATAGACATACATATAGATATTCTAGCAGAGAGATAAATAAATCAAAAAGATATACATAAAAATTACAAAATGAGGTATTAGAAAGTCTCTGGTCAGATCCCAATCTTTCACTTTCATTTGCCTTATCCAAATATAAAATGTTTCTAGAAACAAATTTGATTATCACTTCCCTCTCATCTCCTTAGTATGTTGTATTTTAAATCATTTATAGTCATTTGTCATTTGATAACTACAACTGAATTGTAAGTTGAATTGTTCTAGTCAATTAAATCTTTACACTTAGATAATAATGATAGTGATTATGATGATAACCAGCATTTAACACTGTAACAGTTACAAAACATTGTAAATATATTATCACATCTGAACCTTCTAACAATCCTATTATGAGGTAGATGCTATCATTATCTCCATTTTATGGATGAGGAAAATGAGGCAGATAACAATTAAATGTCTTTTCTCAGGCTCACAAAACTAATGAGTGTCTGAATCAGGGTTCACACTCAGACCTTCCTGACCTCAAGCTTCACACTATATTGTATCCCCTAGCTTCTCTTAACTGCACAAAAATAAGACTGATAATCCTAATACAATTCCAGACTTTACTTTGCAATAAAAACAAATACATTTATTTGATCAATGAATAATATTTCATACAGAAATAAAGTGTTATGCTTACCTCACTATGACTATAAATTACAGAGAAAGTAGTAGACTGGATATATGGAATATCCCTATTAAAGCTGACTCAATATTTAACTACTAATATACTAATACATATTTCTAGGCATAAATATTTTTTTCATAAAAATGATATGGAAGCAAGATAACTATACAAAAGGGAAAAGAATGATGAAGGTCAGAGTTCTTCCGTGCTGATGGAAACCAGAAATAGATTATGATGGTGACACAATGAAAATGATATTGTACATCAAAGCACAGGAAGCTAACTTCTGAGAATTCCCAATTATACCTTCCCTGTCATTCTTGTTTCATCCTAGATTCATTCTTAAACCCTTATTGCTTTTCTTAATTAAAATTATTTTTCAATTAGCAAGCATTAATTTTCTTGTCCCCAACTCTCCAATTAGAAAAAAAGAAAATTATTATAACAAAACTCTTATACAAATAGATAAACAAAACAAATTCTCACATTGGATATATTCAAAAATTTATGTTGGATTCAGCATTTTGAGTCCACCACCTCCATCTCAGGATAAGGGCAGCACATTGCATCACTAGTCCTCTGGACTCATGATTGGGCATTGTACTGATCAGATTTCTTAAGCTTTTTAAATTTGTCTTTACAATACTCACTTTTCTCTAAAATCTGTACAAGTCACTGCAGCTTTCTCTAAATTTGTTCCTTATGCTATTTTAAAAATTAGTTCTAGCTAGATAGCTATTTGTATATTTTTGGATTTAATAACATTTTTTACAGTATATACATTTATAGACTACTCTCACATATTAAAAATCTCTTATAGTAAAACAATGAAGCAAAACTAATACTACAGTGACCTCATCTGAAAGAGAAAGTAACATTTTACTTCTATTAAAAATATAATGTAAGTCTAATTTTCCTTCTTAGCCCCCTTGAGAAAAGAAAAGAAGCAAATTTGTTTTATATAAATATATATAGTCATATAGTAATATAGTCGAGTGAAATATTTTTGAGTACAGTTACGGGAGAAATTTACATTTCTGATTCTGTACCATAAATCCATCACCTTTTTCAGATCTATAGACTGAAAGACAAATTTCTTCTTTGTTTCTCTGTGTTTCTTGATGAGGGAGCCCCCAAACTCTTTCTCTTTCTTTCTCTCTGACTTTGGAAATGAGCCATGAGGTAAAGCACTTGAAGCTCCTTGTAGGAGAGATTCTCCTTCAACCTGCCTCAGTGAGAGACTGCCCCAGGGAATCAGATAAAGTGATTTATCTAGGTGGAGCTGGTTAAGTCCTGAGCTAAAGAATTCCAGCCCTATTCAATTGAAGATCTTCTATTCAATTCAGCTCAAATTGTACCCAGTCCCATCAAGAGCAACCCCCAACTTGTAGTCAAGGCTTACAAAAAGAGCCAATCTTAAACTCTTTCTTTGCAGAGGTCCTAACATGCCATACCATGCTATGCTATGCCATATGCCATGCTATGCCAAGGAAACCTCTGCCTGCTGGAATAATGTTTTCTTCCAGTGCTACCCTCTCTTTATCTCCCTCACTTATTTCCCTAAGGAGATTTTATGCCTCTCTGTCAGGATTTCTCTACTAGAAACTTTACTTCCCTGACGGGACTTTGCCACTAAGGAAGTCAGCCTTTCTATTCTTGCATAGCAAAGACTGACTTTCCAATGCCAATAATAAACCACTTTTATCAGTCTAGCTTTTTCGGGTTTGTAAATTCCTTTATGAAGGATCACTGCGCCACCAGAAAGGGGGTTCCCAAAAACCTTATCCATGTGTCAAATCCCAAGGAATTTAGGGGAGCCAAACCTCTTCATTTGGTTCCCTGAACCCCAAACTTACCACTAGACCTTATCATTTAACTCCCTGACCACCAGGAAATCTAATCTCATCATTTGGTTCCCTGTCAACCCTAAATCTAGACCTCATCATATTTTGGTAACTAGAACCCCAAAGTCTAAAACTCATCATTTATGATGTGTTTTTTTTTTTTTAAATCAATGTTATGTTTCCATTTGGAGATAACCATAATATATATCATACTGTGCATTGATCTGTTTTGGGTATAAGCTTAACATTGATATTGCTGGGTCAAAGGACATATTTATTACTTTTGCATATAATTCCTGCCAATCTTCTTTTAATTTCCTCAGCAATTTTTGTTGAATAGTAAAGTCCTAATTCCAGAAACTAGAATCTTTGGTTATTATCAAATACTAGATTACTAGGCTTGTTTGCTTTTACATATTGTATACCTAATATGTGTCACTAGCCTGCCTATTTTTTAACCAGTACCAGATCATTTAGATGACTATTTCTTTATAGCATTATGGTTTAAAATCTGATTTTCTAGGCTCCTTTTTTTTCCTACTTTCCTCCCACATGTAATTTCCCTGGAGATTCTTGATCTATTGTTTCTCTGGATGATTTTTCCCCTAGCTCTATGAAGTAATCCTTAATGGTTTGTAAAGCATGCCACTGAATAAATTAATTTGTATGGTATTAAACAAGATTAGAAGGGAAGCAACAAACTGGGAAAACATCTTTACAGTTAAAGATTCTGATAAAGGCCTCATTTCCAAAATATATAGAGAACTGACCCTAATTTATAAGAAATCAAGCCATTCTCCAATTGATAAATGGTCAAAGGATATGAACAGACAGTTTTCAGATGATGAAATTGAAACTATTACTACTCATATGAAAGAGTGTTCCAAATCACTTATTGATCAGAGAAATGCAAATTAAGACAACTCTGAGATACCACTACACACCTGTCAGATTGGCTAAGATGACAGGAAAAAATAATGATGAATGCTGAAGGGGATGTGGGAAAACTGGGACACTGATGCATTGTTGATGGAGTTGTGAACGAATCCAACCATTCTGGAGAGCAATCTGGAATTATGCCCCAAAAGTTACCAAACTGTGCATACCCTTTGATCCAGCAGTGTTACTTCTGGGCTTATACCCCAAAGAGATACTAAAGAAGGGAAAGGAACCTGTATGTGCAAGAATGTTTGTGGCAGCCCTGTTTGTAGTGGCTAGAAACTGGAAAATGAATGGATGCCCATCAATTGGAGAATGGCTGGGTAAATTGTGGTATATGAATGTTATGGAATATTATTGTTCTATAAGAAATGATCAGCAGGATGAATACAGAGAGGCTTGGAGAGACTTACATGAACTGATGCTAAGTGAAATGAGCAGAACCAGGAGATCATTATACATTTTGACAACGATATTGTATGAGGATATATTCTGATGGAAGTGGATTTCTTTAACAAAGAGACCTGAGTTTCAATTGATAAATGATGGACAGAAGCAGCTATACCCAAAGAAAGAACACTGGGAAACGAATGTGAACTATCTGCATTTTTGTTTTTCTTCCCGGGTTATTTTTACCTTCTGAATCCAATTCTCCCTGTGCAACAAGAGAACTGTTCGGTTCTGCAACCATATATTGTACCTAGGATATACTGCAACATATCTAACATATAGAGGACTGCTTGCCATCTAGGGGAGGGGGTGGAGGGAGGGAGGGGAAAAATCGGAACAGAAGCGAGTGCAAGGGATAATGTTGTAAAAAATTACCCTGGCATGGATTCTGTCAATATAAAGTTATTATTAAATAAAATTTTTTAAAAAATTTGTATGGTATTGTCAGTATCATTATATTAGCTAATATACCCATGAGAATTAATATATCTCCAATTATTTAGATCTATCTTTATATCTGTAAATATGTATTAAAAAAATTTCCTGAGTGTCATATATGCATTGATAGATAGATTTCCAAGCATTTCATATATTCTATAGTTATTTTAAATAAAAT
Organism: Antechinus flavipes; assembly: GCF_016432865.1. Lineage (NCBI taxonomy): Eukaryota > Metazoa > Chordata > Mammalia > Dasyuromorphia > Dasyuridae > Antechinus > Antechinus flavipes. Next base: position 143,806,014 of record NC_067401.1, on the reverse strand, counting down.
TTCTCTGTTTCTTCTTGCTGGATTTTATTTATCATAGATAGAAAACCAGATGTTGACTATTTCTGAAGCCTACCTTCACTATGCTCTCAATATAATCTTGGGCAAAAATGCTAGATTTGAAGTCAGAAACATATAGTTTATATCTTGCTTTGGAAACTTACTTAACAATGTGACTAGAGAAGACAATGTCTCTTCAGGTTCCCCAGTTATAAAATGGAGGTGGTAACACTACCTACCCTTCACTGGGTTGTTGTGAGGATCAAAAAAAGGTAATATATGGACAGAACTCTGCCATCTTTAAAAAAACTATATAATTGGTCTCTGTTATTACCTTCTAAAAGTAGAAATCTGGGCTTCTGTCAAAGTTGGTTCAACCAGTAAAGTACTGAGTTCAAATCTAACCTCAGATACTGACTAGCTGTGTGATTCTGAGCAAATAATTTAACCATTGTCTGCCTCAGTTTCTTCAACTGTAAAATGGGGATAATAAAAGGCAACTTCCCTCCTAGTGTTGTGATGAGAATCAAATGAAATATTTGAAAAAATATTTAGCACGGTGTCTGATACACAGCTTATAAATGCTATATAAATGCTTATTCCCTTCCCCTCCCCTTTTCCTACTGAAGTTGTAGTTTTGCCAGTGGCGGTAATTTGAGCAAATAACCCAGGTGAAAGCTAAAGTACTCACCATCAGGTGTCACCAATTCCAGTGTTTCTTTAATAAGATAATCAGCTACCTGGACTCCCAAGTGCTGCAGGGTGGGCATCAATTCATCAATTTTTACCTTCCCATCAATAACATTTATGGCAGCATTACATGCTTCTTCTATTCCTATATATATGCACATGCCAACCAAAAGAACAAAACCATTAAACTGCCAAATCTAAAGAAAAATAATCTAGCCTGATTTGGATATGGGGGAGAGGAGGAGGGTGTGTTCATTTTCTAGAGTGAGGAGTTCTTAAGATTTGGGATACATTGAACTGACCTAAGAACCTTGGCATAAAAACAAAAGAATCACTGCATTTGATGAGATATCAATGAATTGACTATGTTATCATAAGCTAAAAATGAACCTGTGAAGAAAAAAGATGGACATGTCATGTTTGATGTGTGAAGTTCATTTTCCTGGATAGATAACAGTAAATACCTGGTTATAAAGGAAATTCTATAAAAAGATACTTGTTGAAAATTTGCCATAAACTATCTGATTGCACAGTGCTGATGATGTGAAAGTGAACTATTAACCATTCGATTCCTTATTTTTCCTCATACACGTTTATCTGCAAGAATAATCTTGTAATTTTACTTAACTTTTCTCTATAAACCTTTATATCTTGCTTCCCCATTATTATAATGTCCTTTCAGTTTAGTAAACAAGTAAGTTACATTTTTTATCACACCTCCCCCCCACCCAGGAACTATGGCACACAGAGCAGTGCCCAGTAAGTATTGGATAATTAAGTGGACAAAACTCCACCCCAAAATAGAAAAATATGGAGCAAGAGAATTGGCATTTCTATTTTACCAAGTAAAACCAGATTGCAAAGATGTGATTGAGTAGATCCTATAAAAATTTACATATGTTTAGATTTTTAAATTCACAAAATATGTCTTCACATAGGAAAAGTTTCGATCATATTCATTTTGAAGTTTGTACTTACGTTGGTATTCGGGAAATTCTTCAATAGTAGCTAATTTATCAACAATAGACTTCAATTTTACTGGTCCACCTAGTACAAAAGGGAGTGGGGAAAAAAACAGATATTTTGGAGAAAAGTGAAACTAAAGCCAGATCTACAGGTTAAAAAGTAAAGTGGGAAACTGGCAATTATATGAAAAATGTAACTATGTCCTTGAGGACAGGGAAATTTTTTTCTTTTTGTAATTTTGATCTTTGTGTTCTCAGACCTTACTGTGAAATTGTAAAGCTGTTAAAACAATCGTTGAACTGAATTGAATTTCCAAACCTCCTCCTCTTCACTTTGAAGTGAGTAGATCAGGTCCAAACTAAAAACCATTGCATAATTAGCAATTATTTCAACCTACCCTCTTGTTATTTAAAAAAATGTATAATTATTTACAATTCTGTAATAATGAAGTCCAAAAGCAGAAAATAAAAATTAAATCTTCAAATTATTCTTTATTTTGAAAAGACTTTGTGAAAAGACTTCACAAAGAAAAGCCAAAAGATAAGCTTAACTTAAAATGCAAAGCATTAAATTTCTGTCAGTGAGTTGTAAGAATACAAGCACTTTTACAGAACCAAAATTAATTGTCAGAAAATTTCATGGAGAAATACATATGTAACATCAGCTTCAACTAAAAAAATGCATATTTATGGGCAAGTACACTCTTAATGAGATCCTGAATGATGGGTTGGACAGAAACAAACTAAACAATTGATCCCTAAGGCAAGCAGGGAAAAGGCATTGATAGAGATCAGTTTAACTCCATGATGCCACCCTATGGGGAGGTTATCCAGTCTGAAATCCCTGAGACCCATCCTTTGTGGGAGTCTCATCTTACCATGTCCTTGGGCTATTTGGAAGAAAAATTGGGGGGGGCACTATAACTAATGTTATTTCTTGAGTTTGAATTCAAGTATGGATAAGGTTCAATAAATCAGAAAACCCAGAGAAATGCCACAGAACTTCAGAAGGTGGATATTTGTTCATCTGGGTAAAAAGGCGTTTGAAAGCTGGCTTTTTGAGCTCCACTGAAAGCCAGACCCTTCCAACTTGATTCCCAAAATTGTGTTCCTTTATATTGGAATGATTCCCACCTATTCCTGAGTCTGACAAGGGGGTAGAATTCATTTGTGGTTTCCATACCTAAAGTCAAACAGATAAGAATGTTTTGCCCTGTTTCTGCTTTTATTCTCTTATAGAAATTCTCTATATTTAGAGGTAAGTGGTCAGCTTAAAAGTCATGAGCAAAAATATAAGTATAAAATCTTTCTGTTTTGAGGGCAGCTAGGTGGCACAGTGGATAGAGCACCAGCCCTGAAGTCAGAAGGATCTGAGTTTAAATCTGGTTTCAGACACTTACACTTCCTAGCTGTGTGACCCTGGGCATGTTACTTAACCCCAATCGCCTCAAGAAAAAAATATTATTTCTCTTTTCTATTGAAAGTATGTGATCAATATATTGTATCTAGGATATACTGTCACCTATTTAACATGTATAGGACTGCTTGACATCTGGGGGAGTGGGTGGAGGGAGGGAAGGGAAAAATCGAACACAAGAGAGTGCAAGGGATAATGTTGTAAAAAATTACCCTGGCATGGGTTCTATCAATAAAAAGTTATTTAAAAAAAATATGTGATCATTAGTTAAATGACTTTTCCATCATTGGGTAGATGAATATTTGGCCTAGTCATCTGCTTGTTATTAGATATATATCTTCTTAGAAATGTGTTTGTATAAGGTCTCTAAACTTTTCAAGATGTAAACTAACTGATGCAACTGTTTGTGAGATATCCCCACTATTCTTGGATTGGAAATATCCTTATATGGCACAGTGGATAATGCCAGACTTATGGTATGGATGGGTTTGAGTTCTGCCACAGATGGCTGGGTAAGTTACTCAGCCTCTAAGTTTCAATTTCCCTTTCTATAAACTGAATATAACAACATTCTCTACATTGTTGTTTTGAGAATTCAAAAAGATAATATAGTTTAAGTGCTCTGTATACCCAGAGCTATCTAAATGCATTAGCTATTGTCATTATTGTCATCATCATTATTATTATAGTGTTCCAGAATTTTTCATATTGGAAGACTGTCCTCTGTGTCTTCTGGTAACTTAATTCAAGTTGACAATCTCCTAAGAAAATCAGTCTTGAATTTTACTTTTCTATCTCATAAGTTGAACCTCAAGGTTAGAAATCATCTCACTTCATTTGACTTCTGTTAAAAACCCATTTCCAGGATGGAAATAAACTGACACACTAATACATTGTTTGTGGAGTTATGAAATGATCCAACCATTCTGGAGAGCAATTTGGAATTATGCCCTAAGGGCTATAAAACTATGCATACCAGCAGTCTCACTATTGGGTCTGTATTGCCCCAAAATCATAATAGAGTGAAAAGTATCCATATGTGCAAAAATGTTTGTAGTAGCTCTTTTTGTATTGGCAAGCAATTAGAAAATGAGTAGATGCTTATTAATTGAGGAATGGCTGGATAAATTATGGTATATGGTATATAAAGATAATGGAATATTACTTTTCTGTAAAAAGTGATGAACAACAAGCCATCCTATTATTGATAAATGGTCAAAGGATATGAACAATTTTCAGATGAAGAAATTGAAACTATTTCTAGTCATATGAAAAGGTGCTCTAAATCACTATTGAGCAGAGAAATACAAATTAAGAATTCTGAAATACCACTACACACCTGTCAGACTGGAGGGGATTTGGGAAGACTGGAACACTGATACATTGTTGGTGGAGTTGTGAATGGATCCAACCGTTCTGGAGCACAATTTGAAACTATGCTCAAAAAGTTATCAAACTGTGCATACCCTTTGATCCAGCAGTGTTTCTATTGGGATTATATCCCAAAGAGATCTTAAAGGAGGGAAAGGGACCCACATGGGCAAAAATGTTTGTGACAGCCCTTTTTGTAGTGGCAAGAAACTGGAAACTGAGTGGATGCCCATTAGTTGAATTGAATAAATTATGGTATATGAATGTTATGGAATATTATTGCTCTGTAAAAAATGACCAGCAGGATGATTTCAGAGAGGCCTGAAGAGACTTACATGAATTGATGCTAAGTGAAATGAGCAGAACCAGGAGATCATTATACACTGCAACAAGACTATATGATGATCAATTCTGATGGACGTGGCTCTCTTCAACAATGAGATGATTTAAACCAGTTCCAATTGTTCAGTGATGAAGAGAGCCATCTACACTGAGAGAGGACTGTGGGAAATGAGTGTGGACCACAACACAGCATTTTCATTCTTTCTGTTGTTGTTTGCTTGCATTTTTGTTTTCCTTCTTAGGTTTTTTTTTTCTTTCTAGATCCGATTTTTCTTGTGCAGCAAGATAACTGTATAAATATGTATACACATATTGGATTTAATATATATTTTAACATATTTAACATGTGTTAGACTATCTGCCATCTCGGGGAGGGGGTGGAGGGAAGGAAGGGAAAATTTGAAACAGAAGATTTTGCTAGGGTCAATGTTGAAAAATTACCCATGCATATGTTTTATAAATAAAAAGCTATAATAAAATAATTTTTTTAAAAGTGATGAACAAGCTGATTTTAGAAAGGCCAGGAAAGATTTATACAAACTGATGGTAAGCAAAACAAGCAGAATTAGGAATACATTGTTCATAGAAACAGCAAGATTGTGCAGTGATCAACTATGAAAGACTTGATTCTCTTCTCAATGGTTCAATGATCAAAGGTAATCCCAATAAACTTTGGATAGAGAAGGCCATATGAGTACAGAAAAAGAACTATGGAGAATGAATGTAAATCAATACATGCTATGTTCATTTTTTTTTCCTCTCATGGTCTTTCCCTTTTGTTCTGATTTTTCTTTCCCAATACGATTCATAAAGAAATGTATATTTAAAAAAAAATGTACATGTATAACCAGGGAAAAAAAGAAAACAATGTTTAAGAAAAGAAAAAAAAGAAAGTAAAAGGTAATCTTGGTTAATAACGGGGTAACAGTATAAAAAAGAATCTATTGTTGTTACTATTGTCATTTCAATGAATACTTTTTCTTAGATCTAATTCTAATTATGCCTATTGACTGTCAATGAAAAGCACACAAATAGGGGTTAATGAGCCCTTGGAACCTAAATGTATTTATCTCTCTGGGGACAGAACCTTTAAATAAATATAAAAGCAAATTGAGGGAGTAGCATAGAAGAGGTCCTTTGTTCTAACTCTTGATTCTAAGAATTAATCAGCTCTTGTTGCTTGGTTTTCATTTTCAAAGAGGACCATGACATTAAGGAGATGTTGCCATGACATGCAAGTGAATCGGATATAGTGAGGGAGGCTGTGAAAGATCACCTGCCTCACTTTTCCCTACAGAGCCCTCTGGGTCCAGTGGCAACATACAAATCAGGACCACAGAGATGGCTCTGAATGCAGTAGAAGACCTTGGCCTTTTTAAGCTAAGGTCTTTCACAAGTCTTAGATAGAGACAACTTTTCGGTGGTTAAGAGTAGTTAAGAATTGAGGCAAAGAATGAGCTCTTCTACTGGGGGAGGAGCATAAGATGAGGGAGGAGAGGTTTTACTTGAGACCTACTCTGTGCTAGAGCTATTTCAGACTTTTGGCTCACCATCTTTTCCAATAAACAATTGGAGAAATGGATCTGTTAAAAACTTGGCAGAGAATGCCTGCAGGTGGAACAAAAGCATTCTTTAGTATATAATGAATCAAAGACATTCTTAGTAAATTTAGGACAGGAATGAATCAAAGACATACTTGAGTTAAATACATTGGCATGATAATTTCTGCTCTGTAGTGATAAATATCACAACTATTTACAATTCTATTGATGTTGCCATACACCACAAATGTGCTATTTGCAATTTTGTATTGATAAGGTATCTTGGGTTGATAAGTTAAGGCAGAAATAGGAATATCAAAGTGTGGATTGTTTATTGACTCTGAGAAGCAAAGATGTTAGTGACAACAGACTGGAAAGTAAAAAACACTGACACTCAGATTATTAAAATAAAGACTGCATAGCATATCTTCCGCGCGGTCCTCGTTAATCATTCACCCTTAGTCTTTCACTGAAGCTGGACTTCAATGGTTGGCAGCTGAACACAGACGGACTTGAAGATCTGGCAGAAGAGTGCCTCTTAGAGTACGCAATTATAAGGTAAGGGGGGAAACTTTTTTACGCAAGAACTAAATTAAAGTAAGGAATAAGGGATCAATCACCAAAAATAATTTATCACTAGAAGTAATTTATCACCAGGCTGACATGAAGAATAAGATATTAAATAGCAGATAAATATATGAGGTATGGAATAAAAGATATTAGATATTATATAAATATATATAAGATAAAAATTATAAGATTGATCCTTGTCCAGTGTAATGGGCTGAGGCTTGAGTTGATGCACTGAGGTCCCAAGCACATGAGGCTAAATAGTAATAGGACCATACTCTATTAATATATAAGCTTGGAGAAAGAATGGCCCCTGCCCACTCTTTGTGCAAGTCCTGATGTGTTGTATAGGAAATGACGATTTTGGTGGGTGGAGGCAGGGGAGTGAAAAAGGAAGGGGAAGGAGAGACTGCTTGCATTTGCCATTGCGACGGCCCCTTTTCAGCTCAGATCTATCTCTCTCTGCTAGCTGGCTTCCTGTGGCAGCTGCCCATATTGCTATCGCATTCCTTCTTCCCCATATTGCTATTGCAATCTTTTTTCACCTCTTCACTTCAATAAAGACTGAAGATTTTTCCCTTAACCTGAGTTCCTGACTTCGGCTAATTTCAAATACGCGGTCATTACAATTGGCGCCCAAGCGTGGGAACCAAGGACCCTACTTTCACTGAAGAAGTCTCCAGTGACCAGGAACTTAGGTGAGTATAAGACAAACAGGGAACTTATTTTCTTAAAGACTAAATTAGTAACCTTTTTTTGGCTGAAATGGGACAGATCCTAGATAAAGATTCTCCATCCCCACCCCAACCCTCCCACCCCCAGCCCCACCCAGGAGTGGTGCTATAGAAAGCCTGCTTAAGCTGATAGAAGATCAAGGGCTACTTGTAACTTGGGAACAGGCAGCTAGACTTCTGAGTACATTAAAACTCGCCTCCCCTTGGTTCTTAGAGGAAAAGCAAATCTCTCTAGATAACTGGGCATTGGTTGGTCAACAGCTCTCCGCATATAACAATGAAAACGGTCCTCATTCAGTTTCCATCGAGGCATTATATTTATATAATATGATACAGTTGGCCTTAAAATACCGTATAAGTTCTAGGAGAAAAGGTAAAAATTCTAGGAATAGCCAAATGGGGAAGCCAGAGATAAAGGAGGAAGGCAAAGAACAGATTAATGGCCATATCCCCACAGGGCATGGAGACTTAAGTGAGGCTCAAGGATGTGGTGAATCTGAGGCAGCTTCAGCCCCACCTAAGAAGCAGGTAATTGACTCTCCTCCATCAACTCCACCCTCCGGGATGGAAGGAGGAGGAGTAGTGGGGGGGCGGGAGGGGTGGAGGGGGCAGTGACAGCACCAGCACCTCCCCCCCAGCATTCAGCACCTCCCCCCCCAGCATCCAGCTGCTCCTATGAGTAGATTGCAAAAGGGACTAATTAAGGCCAAAGAAGGGAAAAATGTATCAGAATTTCAACTCCACATTTTTCCTGTAATTCAACAGTTTAATTCTTCAGGTCAAGAAAGTAGAAGATACTCACCTTTTGATATAGAAATCCTCAAAGACCTGAAAAAAGCTTGCACTCATTCTGCGGCTACATCAGCTTATGTTAAGATGCTATTACAGAATTTGGCTTTTGAAATCTTGACCCCTAATGACTGGAAATCTATAGCAAAGATATGCCTAGAACCTGGACAAAACTACTTGTGGCTTTCTGAATATAGTGAGCTCTGTAGGATACAAGCCCAACAAAATAGTCAAAGTGGAGTTCATACTGCAATCACCTGTGACCTACTAACAGGTGTAGGTCCTTATGCAGATGTCACAGTACACATTAATTATTCTGTAGCAGCATATCAGCAAATTGCTGCTAATGCTATCAAAGCGTGGGTTTCTCTCCACAATAAAGATGAAAAGGGTGGGGCCTTCACAAAAATAACACTAGGGCCAAATGAACCCTTTGCTGACTTTGTGGGACGTTTGCAGACAGCTATCACAAGAACAAATGGAGAAAATGCAATAACAGACATTTTGATAAGGCAACTTGCTAAGGAAAATGCTAATGAGGTTTGCAGAAGAATTATACTAGGACTGCACAAGGATGCTCCTTTAGAGGAGCTCATAAGACGCTGTGCCACAGTGGGCACAGGTGCCTTTTATAGCCAGGCTATGATGCAGACTTCCCAAAATCCAAACATGGGAAGACAGAGTCCCTCCTGGCAAGGGACTTCCAGAGAGACTCGTAGATGCTTTCAGTGTGGAAAAATAGGGCATCTGAAAGCTCAGTGTTGGTATAGAGATAGAATGGGAAAACAGGGTGGGAGAACAAGACCCAATACCCCATGTCCAAAATGCAACAGAGGCTTCCATTGGGCCTCAGAATGTAGACAGATTCAGGGAAAAGGGATGAGGGGCCCAGTCCCAGGACCCAAGGCAAAAAACACTTGGGGCATGATGGCAGCCAATGGTGCACCCAGAGAGTGCCTAGAAGTCCAGTACCCAGACATGACCAATCAGCCAGAAAGCCATATGATGGGAGAAGGGGATTACACAGTCAACCAGCCAGGAAGCAACCTGATGGCAGAAAGGAATTACAATTAGGGAGAATAGAACTATATGCAGCTGGGACAACTGAGATACCCCCTGGAGAGGTGAAATTTGTTCCTCTCCAGCCTATGGATCTCTTACCTCCAGGCACAGTAGGCTTGACCATTTCACCTCCTTTTTGTACGTACAAAACAGTGTCCATCCACACACTGATGTGGGAAACTGGGGAATGTGTAGATAATATCCCAGTCACTAATACAGGTAGACAATGTGTGACTTATCACCCAGGAGAAGTAGTAGCAACAGGTTTACTCCTACAGAATCCTAATAAGTAACCTGGTAATAGTCACCCAGATTCTGACTCCAGACCACAAAATCCAGAAATATACTAGACAGCAGCTGTAACAGCTGACCGACCTATGCTCATGATCTATATAAATGGCCTACCATTGGAAGGATTGGTAGACACAGGTGCAGATCGTACAGTTATTAGAAGTGCCAGTTGGCCCAGTCACTATCCAAAGATTAAAGCAGACACCTATATGTCTGGAGTAGGAGGATCAATAGCAGCTGAAGTTAGTGCTGCCCCTATGAGATGGATTTTTGAAGGCAAAACAGGAGTTTTTTACTCCTTTATTACAGATTCCCCATTAATCTGTGGGGAAGAGACATTTTACAACAATTAGGGTTAAAAATGAGTACTTCGGTTTTTTAAGCAGGGCTGCTGTTGAAGGCCTGCCAACACTTTCACCTGTTCCTATCCAATGGAAAACTGATACACCAGTGTGGATAGAACAGTGGCCCTTAAGTAGCGATAAAATTCAGGCCTTATTAGATATAGTACAGGAGCAGCTTGAACAAGGGCATTTACAACCTTCTCTAAGTCCTTGGAATTCCCCAGTGTTTGTTGTAAAAAAGAAATCGGGAAAATGGAGGATGCTCACTGATTTAAGAAAAGTGAATGAACAGATGGAAACTATGGGAACTCTTCAGCCTGGACTTCCATCTCCTACTCAATTGCCTAGAGAGTGGCCTCTTTGGGTCATCGATATTAAGGATTGTTTCTATTCTATCCCTCTGGATAAGGAGGATATGAAAAGATTTGCCTTTTCAGTGCCCAGCGTTAACTTAGCTGAGCCTTATAAAAGATATGAATGGACAGTTTTGCCACAGGGAATGAAAAACAGCCCCACTATGTGTCAAATGTATGTTGCTGCTGCTCTTGCTCCAATAAGAAAAGCATTTTCAAAAGTTATGCTATCACATTATATGGATGATATATTGGGATGTGCACCTGAGGAACAAATGCTAGAAGCATGTCTACAAAAGACGATAGAAACACTAAGATACTATAAATTATACATAACTGAAGAGAAAATTCAAAGACATGCTCCTTTTCAATATTTAGGATATGAAGTATACCCTAAGGTGCTTACAGTACAAAAACTATCCTTAAGAACAGAGAAGCTAAACACCTTAAATGATTTTCAGAAATTGATAGGAGATATCCAATGGATGCGACCAGTGTTAGGCTTTGCTACCTATTAGTTACAACCATTATATGATATTTTAAGGGGAGACAGTGCTTTAAATTCACCACACCAGCTTACAAAAGAAGCTCAAGAGGCTTTGAGAGAAGTTGAACTGGATTTATCCAATGTGGTTGAAAGAGATACTCAAAAACCCTTGGAAATATCAGTTTTTGCCACACAAGAGGCACCCACAGCAGTCCTTCATCAAGGAGACAGTGTGATAGAGTGGGTGAACCTCTGGGCACAACCAGAACAAAGCCTTACTCCTTACCCAGTGCTTGTGGCTAGAATTTTGTTAAAGGCCATTAAGCGAGCAGTACAATTATCTGGGGCGAGACCTGATAAGATATACACCTTTTACACCAATACACAAATTAATGTGTGTTGTGAGACCATCCCAGAGTGGCAAATTTTATTAGCCTTGGCTCCAAATTTTACACATGGGTCTCCATTAAAGATAACCAGACTTTTACATAATTGGCGATGGATTCTTGAAGAAAAAGTTTCTAAAGTTCCTCTTAAAGGACCAACTAGCTTTACAGATGCGTCCAAACACAATATTTGTGCTGTATACTCTCATGACTTAACTATCAAGAGAGCAGTCAGAACTCCTTTTCAGTCCACTCAGCAGAACGAATTATATGCAATCATGTTAGCTCTCACTTATTACCCAGGAGATATAAATATAATATCTGATTCAGCCTATTCAGTAGGTGTGGTACAAAGAATTGCCACAGCTCAAATAAAATTTGCATCTTCTAATATATATCAGCTCTTTAAGGAACTTCAGGAGCAAGTGAGAAAACGTCCAGGTAAGATTTATATCTTGCATGTCCACTCACATAGTGGACTCCCAGGTCCTATTTTTGATGGGAATTCAAAGGCAGATAGCCTTTTAACTATGTTAGCCAGTACGCCTTTATTTCAGGAGGCCCAGGAATCCCATTCTAAATACCATCAGGCTGCTCGAGCTTTGCGTTTACAATTTGGGATTACAAAAGAGGAAGCTAGGAGCATAGTAAAAAGCTGTACAGCTTGCCTTCCTTTCCACGTTCCTACACTGCTCCAGGGAAGAACCCTCGTGGTTTGAGACCCAATGAAATCTGGCAAATGGATGTGACCCATTATAAATCTTTCGGTCATCTGTCTTTTATCCATGTTGTGGTAGACACCTTTTCAGGATTCACTTTTGCCATACCAGCAGCAAAAGAGACAGCCCGAGTGATAACTAAATTCCTCACGCAAGCATTTGCCATTATGGGTGTGCCATAAGCAATAAAAACAGACAATGGTCCTGCATACACCCCCAAACATTTTGCACACTTTTGTGCACAGTATAAGATTTTACACACCACTGGCATGCCCTTTAATCCTCAAGGACAGGCAATAGTAGAGAGGAGAAACAGAGACATTAAAATGCTGCTCCAAAAACAAAAGAAAGGGGGAGCCACAGGTAACCCTAGAGAACTTCTAAATCTAGTACTTTATACTATTAACATCTTGATTTTTGACAAAGATGCACTGACTCCAGCAGACAGGTTTTATAACCCACCGGAAGGGCAATGTCCAGTGCGAGCAGCTCCACTATCTTTAGATAATCGCCAGGTGATGTGGAGAGACCCAGAAAGTGGTGAATGGAAGGGACCAGATAGGCTAACTGCTTGGGGGAAAGGGTTTGCTTGTATCTCTACAGGTGGAGAAGGAATCAGATGGGTGCCAACGAGCTGTATTCGCCTTGTCCATCACAGAGAGACGGAGCAAACCCTTGAAACGAAGAAGACCTAAGAAACATCGGGTGGTTCTGTTGCTAATTGTGCTCACCATTGAAAGAGTGTGGCAGTTATGGCATTTGACTCATGGACATAGAAAATCATTGGACTTCAAAACCCTCAGAAATCATTGGATTCTCTGAGACATTAGATTGTTGTAGGACTTTAAATCCCTCAGGAATCAATGGATTCTTTGAGACTTAAGACTTGAAAGCCCTCAGGAATCATTGGATTTTCTGAGAAATGATAAGACTGTTACAGGACTTCAAAATCTGCTGGAATCATTGGATTCCCTAAGACATAAAAAGACTTTTGCTGCACTTCAAAAACTTGGGGGGATCATTGGATTCCCTGACATGTGAAGCAATGGACAATAGATTGGTTTTGGACTATCTCTTGGCTGCTGAAGAAGGTGTATGTGTCACTGCTGTTTACATACTCTCCTTCTAGGACTTCTGGCAATCTTTTACAACACAATGTTGATTTATATTGTTTGTTATACCGTTACTTGGTTGAATAATTCATGTTTGTTACACCACATCAAGCCTGCACTGACTGTGGGGAGAGTCATCACTAATAGCCTCTGCGTTGTTGCTATGTGCTTGTGTAATACTTCCCATGCTGATGGGTTTGTGCATAATAAGACCCTTGAGCCCAGAAACCTACTAGCAACCCCCACTTCCCTTTGGTGCTTTTCATCTCCTTTCCTGAGATGTCAGGGAGGGTGTGATTATCTCCTTTTTAGTGCTTTCACCTCCCTTCCTGAGAAGTCAGGGGGGTCGTGATCACCTCCTTTTCGGTGCTTTCACCTCCTATATATAGGCTGATTGTTTGTAAGTAGCATCTGTAAATACTATCTACTGTTTGTAGCTGATCCTCAGACTTCTTTTTGAATTAGGGTCAGAATCTCTTTATAAAATTTTGAATAATTTTGTTAATTCATGTGTTTGTAATTTCAAATACAGTTTTATCCAATTAATATCCCTCACCAATTTTTGATAATCATTTAGAATAACTAAATTATCCCTTCTAATATCTATTTTAAAATTGGCCTGATTAATGTGTTTTCAATTATCTGTCCTAAATATGAATATGGTAGGGCTAATGCAGTTTCTCTTGAGCTATCTTCAGTCCATATTTTTCTAAAGCCTCCTTTGCATCCCTCAATAAATTTAATTTCTGATCAGTGACCCTTATGAAAAATTGTTTATGACTACATTCATTCCTTTTAGCAATTCTCTCTCCCATAAATTAATAGAGAGTGTCTGAAAAACATATGGTTTGAACTGTCCTTCTTTATTTTCATTTTTCTATAATAACCATTTGGCACTTTGTTCTGGCATTTGTGTATCACCTACACCTTATAAAGGCGTATGTATCTATACCTTGGGCCAAGGCTATGGCCAGAAGCATTGTGATATCACTGATTTATTGGCTCTCGTGTCCACTAACCCTTCAAATATTTTTTCTTCTATTTCCAATTTTAAAATTGGCCTGTAGTCAGTTATAGGTTGCATCCAGAATTCCTCCTTTCCTGTGCTCCCCAAACCTTCTACCCCAAAATTTTTTATATTCTTTTCCTACTTTTTTGTAAGGCATTATTCATAACTGTGCTATCCTCTCCCCCTTTTTTATTGAAATATTCTGGTAAGTAGCAGCATAACAAAGAATGCTTATTTCCCCTAGAGAATCAGAATCCATTACTCCAGACACAACCATAAGCCTTAACAATGACTGTGAGCTATGTCCTATAATGTGCCCTAATGTACCAGAGGCCAGTAGGGAGAGAGCATTTTCCTATGTCATCAGTAATTCGGTGGGAAATGGGTAGCATGCATTAAATACTGTGCTGTCTTAAATCAGATTTGTTTGATTTATGGTATTGTTTGTGGGCACTGCTTGAAAGGGAACTAGTGAAAGTATGGCTCCCATTGTTTAATGGGCCGGCCCGGGGGCAGTTTCCTGATATTTGATCACCTTCTCTATTATACTGTGAATGGCTTTTGGGGGCCCAGGGTTTGGCTTTTTTGCATTTTGGACATAAAGTCAAAGGTTTCTCTACTGAATTGCAATGAGGCACAACCTTTACATGTTTTTTTATTATTATTATTTTTATTATTATGTGACCTAATTGTGCATAATTAAAGCATCTAAGAGAATTTGAAAAAAAATTTAGATATTTAGATATATTTTGTTATTGTTTGTTTATGTTTGCACAATGTTAATAACTAAGTAGTTGTTTTTATTTTTCATGTTTATAATTTTTAACAAAGCTAGAAACAGTCTTCTTCCAAGTTATTATTGTCTATGTCATATTTGTTCTATGAGCTAGATTTTGTTCCTTGAAAGATTTCTTAATATGCTTAATTTCCTTTTAAAAAAGTAAACAACCTAACTTTTTCCTGTGAACCCCAGTTCTGGCCAAACTTGGGACTGCAGAAAATAAGATAGCTAATCAAAATTACAGAGCTGTGAAAATGACAGCAGATTCTCAAAGTTTTGAGACAAATTGATCAAGAATTTGGCAACTAGTCAAAAAACTAGTAAAATAATAGAAATTTTTTTGACTTATATCTTGTCTGGCGTCTCCTTTTTACTTCATTGGGATTAAGGGTGTGTGGAAAGGTGAAGAATTTACCGATTAAGCACATATTGATCAGAAACTGTTAGCTAAAAGTAGATCAAGCCTATAGGCCCCAGTCATGTGATTTTTAGGTAAGGCCTAGACTGCATTCTATTGTCCAAAGAAGGGCTTATGTGGCTGAAGCTGTATATCACCTTGTCTACTGCAATACACTGATCAAATAGGGGGATAAAGGTTTATGTGACCAATTACAACATATAGAGGGTGGGATTTTGGAGGTTCTTTGTCTGAAATGTATAAATATTGTGAACATTTTCAAGGGAGTAGCTCTCTCCTGCTGTGAATTCAGTTCACAGACCAGGATGGGGTCTGTTTCTCAAGGTTCTAATAAATAATTCTGCTTTCTATGAATGATCTCTGTAGTAGTCAATTTGGGTAGGTTTTTTTGTCCCAAACAAGGATGAACCCTTATAAGGATTGCTAACAAGATTTATATAGCCCGATTCTCTCTATTTGCTAACCCCTCTCATCTCAAATTCAGATTAAGAAAAGAGAATGCTAAAGTATTGGGAGAGCAACAACAGCCTGTGGGCTCAAATCCTTGCCCAAACTCTTCCCCAATCCAGCTTGGGGGAATGGGGATGGAGTGGGGGTCGGGCTGCATGATCAGCATTCCTGGGCGCCAGTCACCACAGCTTTCATCAGGTTCTGTCCAGCAACTACTTGGGAAGAATCTGGGTGCTTCTGGCAGCATGGGTTTTTAGATGTGACCAATATACAATGCCAATGTTGAGATAAATAATTTTTGGGTGTGTGTAATTTAAATTAAGCAAATTCAACTAAATTAAGGCCTCACTAGGTCTAGGAAGAGAGTGTATAGAACCTTTTTCTCTTTCTTCTTTCTTCCCTCCCCTTCCAGTCAGGGAAGAGGGAGAGAAAGAAAATTTGTTATTTGAGATATGATAGTAAAAGCAATTTTAAAGGAACTTTAATCAAAGCCCACTAAAATTGTAATCTATTTGCATTAAATTTAGGAAAACAAAAAAGCAGTTCATAGCTACTCAAAAACTGCCAAGAGACCAGCCTACTTTGGAGTTATCAAGAGTCAGGTTTCTTGGGGCCCAATCACAAAAAAAAAAAAATTGACATTTTAACTTTTTTTCTGGCTTACAAAAGAGAAATTATCTGTGTGAATTAGAAGATATCCAAATGGCAATTCAATTGGTCTGGAATATTTAATTGATATTGAGAAATTTTCATGAACTAAAATTAAATAAACTTTAAAATATGTTTGGATCTTATTTCCTCCCTAAAAACAAAAAGGAAAATTACTTAAGGGAATGGAAATACCCCGAGAATTTCTCTGCTTAACAATTTGGAGACAGAATAGATTTGTCAACTAAAAGAAAATGAAAAGTTTATTTGGACTTACTAACCCTGTTTTATATTAATTTGTAAATGTAATTTAGGAATTAGGTATTTTCACTGCTGCTACAAAATTAATAGGAAATCACAACTAAAACTATTTGGTTATTACTCAGAGAAAATCTAAAATTGTTTACTAATTTATTTGGAGCTATTGTCATCATGTTAAAACTAAATCTGATTATTACTATATACAGCACAGCCCATAAAAACACTACAAATGATGGGGGTTGGGCAAAAAACAGCTCAGTTCCTTCCTTGGGACCACTGTCTACCCCTTAAATTGTAAGCTTGCCAGTTTTCTTAACCATAAGGAGGGTCATCAGCCATGAGAGATGAACCTTTTTAGGAAATATAGTAATATATATACAAATATAAACTTTATATGGTAATATATAATGGAAAGGATCTACTAAAATTCTATAAGTTCATTTAATTATTAATCCTTTGCACCAGATTGAGTTTTAACATACAAACAAGTTAAACAATCTCTTATGTAATCTAAGTTTTGGTAAACTTTAAAAAAATAATTTATCTAGCCCTAAGTTACAATTAGTAGAATTTGCTATTAGACTAACCTCTTGGGACTGCAACTGATTTTTTTTTGGGGGGGGGGAGTTTTGAATTTGCTTGATCATTAAGTCAGTAACCCACCACATGAGAGAATTATCATAAGCTACTCAGAGAAATGTCATCCTGAATTGGTAGAGGTCTATATCTGGACACGAGTTGGGAGCTTCTGCTCAAGGTGAGATCCTTCTGACTCAATTCCCCAGTTCTGTTTCTTTGTTTCCCCCCGATCATTCCTGAGCCTGATAAGGTAGAAGTTTTATCATTGGATATCAATCTAAAGTAAGAAAGCTTTATTTTGTCATTTGTATGCTCCCAGGCTGAGGCCTGAGGACCTAGTTCTGATGGCATTATTATACTCTCTGTATTTTCATCCTATAATAAATTTCTATAATAAGAGCAAATGGTCAACACAAATTCAATTAGATAATATTTTGTTGTTTTCAATCTGAAAAATATGTTATCATATCCTAAATAATTTGGTGAACGAGTATTTAGTCTAGTCATCTATTTATTATAGATACATATAGATGTTTATATGAAATAAAGTCCTTATAGGTTTCCAAAATAATGCGAAACAATTAACATAATTGTCCATAAGACCTGTTGTCTTATTGTTTATTGAAACTAAAGCTAAAACATCTTCAACATTTGTATATACTATGTGCTCTGTGACACAAATGTATTTCATTACCTGAAAAGTTGCTGGCCAATCTACATTGTACATTGACCTTTTCACATCTTATAGCACTATTTGTGGACTTTCTTTCTATCTCAAACTATCCAAATCTCTATTTGTTAGATTTGTTTTGTATTCTAGATTTTGGTCAGTCACAGCTGCATTGGCCAGCTTCAAGGAACTGAATCAAGGAACTTCAATCAGTTCCAGCTTACCACCCCTTCCATAAATAGTTGCAGTTGATTCAGTTCTAAAACCATTCTCAGCAACAAGGAGTTTCAGAAAATGAGATCATCCCCCCTGCTCCCAAAGGACTTTGGTCCCCCATTGATTTAGGGAAGAACTGGAAGTGATTGATAAATGGACCCCAAATTATCCAGTGTCTGGGTGGGTCTCCTGTAACAATGTATTTGGGACTTAGGATGGCACAAATTTTCACGTCTCAGATATGGGATTCCATGATGTTTTCAAGCCCCTCAGTAATATACTGTACAGCATGCTTAAAATATCCACAGATGTTATAACTACAGATACTGTTTTAAGAAATGGCACTGGAATCCAAATCATGAATGCACTAGGAGGATATATTGTAAAATGTTACAATTGTGTTTAAATCCAATGTCTTACTTCTATCTAAATGTCTAATTTGCTACCTATGGTTCTTATAGAACACCCATCCTATGAGATGATGCCTAGTAAGATTAATCACGATTGGTATAAGTCAACAGATGAACAGACTTAGAATAACATCAAAAGAAAGTTAGAAAAAAATAGTAGTAGGGAAGAGATTTGTTGGATTAGTCATTATTGGAATTCTAGCAGCTATAGCAATTATTACATTGCTTGCTGTTTCAGCTACAGATCTTACAAAATCTGTTCAGGCTGCTAAATTTGCAGATAAATTAGCAAAAGAAAAATGTTATCACAAGCTCTTAAAGAACAAATTAATCTAGATAATGAATTAAAACAAAAACTAACTTAGTGGAACATCATTAGTATGGTTAGAGGATTATGTAAACAATTTGGAAACTCAATTATAAACAGCTTGTGATTATAGATTCACTCATCTATGTGTAATTCCATATAGATGGGCTAATGATACTACTAATGTGACATAGCTTCAAATAAGGAACAGAACAAATGGAGCTATCTATGATTCCAGCCTCACTTGGGATATATCTCACCTAGCTGTTTTAGCAGAAAAGTAGTATCCCTGGAATTGATCCTGATAGTGTAGCTAACCAAATATTTGAGTGGTTAAAAAAGATAAATGCTATAAATAATCTGACTTCTATGCTTTTGCATTTTGTTCCTCTCACATGTTTTATTTTTATACTCATTGGCTTAGCCCCTTGTACTTTTAAGTATGTCTTGTAATCATTGTCAACTATGGGAACTAAAGACCATAGACCTCATCTTTTAAATAAAAAGGGAAGAGTTGTAGAAGGCCAAGAGTTCAGTAAGTCCATGTTCAGGAAGAATCCCATCCAGGTTGAGACTAACTCTCTGTTAGGGCTATTCCAGACTTTTGGCTCACCATCTCTTCCAATTAACAATTGTAGAGACAGACCTGTTAAAAACTTGATAGAGAATGCTTTCGGCTGGAACAAAAGTATTCTTTACTATACAATGAATCAAAGACATTCTTGGTAAATTTAGGACAGGAATGAATCCAAGACATAATTGAGTTAAATACATTGGCATGATAATTTCTGCTCTGTAGTGATAAATATCACAACTGTTTGCAATTCTATTGATGTTACCATGTGCTATTTGTAATTCTGTATTGATAGGCATCTTGGGTTGATAGTTAAGGCAGATACAAGAATATCAAAGTGTGGATTGTGTATTGACTCTGAGAAGCAAAGATGCTAGTGATGGCAGATTGGAAAATATGAAACACTGATACTCAGATTAATAAAATAAAGACTGCATAGCATATTTTCTGCCTGGACTCCAACAAATGTGGTATTAGCAAGCCTTATAAAATACCACAAAAAACTAATACCAACTTCACAATTGGTACATATATACAATATATGTAACAATATACAGTATTCTTTTGTTCAAACTTTTCGCTGCTTCATAAGTTTTTCTTCTAGTCTAAATTAGTGAAATTTTACTGCCTATCAACTGATACAAAGGTAATCATAATATATTCAGTGGCTTCTAAACCTATACTGCTGGCTTACTCTTCTCTTTCCATAGAGAGATTTGACATCTCTGGGCTTATATTTGCATTTTGATAGAAGTGGATGGAAAGTGTGCCATCTCATATCAAGGATAGTGATGGGGTGAATAAAACCAAAGCAAAAGACCAGGCTCTTGGTAGCTAGATGGGCCATAGGGAGGGGCATTGACAGGAAAGAGCATTTTCTGAATTTAAGAGGGCCTTTATGGCAGTGAACCCTTGTTGAATTTCTTGCATTGACAGGATTATCTTGACCTCACTGTTACTGTACACAATCAGGAGGCCAAGGTATAGATGTCAACTCCAGAATTTATTCCTTAACTATATAAGCTTCTCCACCCCCTTTTCCCCATTTAATTATAAAGGTTTTTTTGGAACTTTGTTTAGAAACATCAAGGATGCCTTGAAATAGCAACTTTTCTCCTGATAATTAAGAATTCTACTAGAGAACTTAGCTCGCATCTTTCCCCAATTTTGCCTGTCTTAAGGGCTATAATAAAGCTTTTTCCCTTTGACTCAAGAATGGCCTGAGTCTGAATTCTTTTCAGATGACCTCATGTATTCTAGATTTCTTGAACCTCATCATTAGTTCCAAAGACTTTGGTGAGAGGGGGGAGTCATACCTTCAGCTTATAAGAAACTTAATACAATTCCAAGATATGTGCAATCACCCCAGGAGGGTTTCTTCAGAAATCGTACAGAAGACACCCCCCCTTTCCCCAAAAGCTATAAGCTGAATGAGTTTAGTAGTTCTTCCTGGGTATATGAAAGCCTGAAGAAGGAAATCCTAAGCCTCAGATTTTGTGAGGAAAGACTTGTTCCATATTAATTAAAAGTATTTGCCACTGGAAATTTTTTTTTAAGCTACTGGGCAACCCAACATAAACCTCAAGGCCTAGTAAAATTTGGGGAGCACCTCAAAACAAAGAAAAGATGCTAGTTTGGATCACTATAGTAAGTCCTTTCTAGAGGTTGACTTTTATCTTTTTTATTCATTCCTTTCCAACACCTTGCACATTTATTATGTGGTTACTGAAAGTAACCATACAAAATCATTCATTTCACAGAGATATAACATGGAAGGGGAGAAGAATGTTTAGTTTGGAGAAGAATTATGGAATCATAAATTTAGAGCTGAATAAGGGAAATTATAAATACAGAATTTGGTTCTGCATAAGAAGAAACTTTCTAAAGATTAGAATTGTCTCCAAGTAGATGGGGTATTCTAGAAGGTGATGAATTCCCCCTCATGGTCAGTAGAGCGTAGAAGATCCCTTGCTGATGTTGTACAGAGTCTTCTTGCATAGTTAAAGGTTGGATCAGATCTCTAATGACCTTGTATAGTTGAGATTTTAGGAGTTTATTAACCACTTAGCAGTAGGATAGCACACATTCTCAACTGGTACACCAACCTAGAAGAGCCACAGTAATATAAAAAGAACCCTGCAAACAGAGCATGATGCAAAACTAGTGCTAGGGGAGGCTGGGAAGACAAAGAATGGATGAGCAGACACTTAATTCATTGTAGAAATGGTGGTGATGGTGGTGGTGGTGGTAGTACTAAGAATGTATCATGTTTGCATATGCTGTCAGACTAAATCATTAAATGAAGTAATTTAGTAACTAACTTCGGGAAATGGAAAGTTCAAATCAGGCATGAGGGGAAAGAGCATGTCCAGAAATGTGATGTAAAAACAAAATCTATCAACATGACTTAAAAAGAAGAATGAAAGAGGGAGCTTCCCCAGGCCAAAAAAGCAGAAAATGAGTGCATTGGGTGTGACTTCATATTGTCATTGCATCAAAATACAAGGAGCTGCTATCGGAGAATTGCAAAATTCCTCATCGCTGTCATTCCTCTTCCTTCTCCCAATACCAATTGATACTGATTTCTCTCTATTCTCTTTTCCCAAGAAGTCACTTCCCACTCACTCATATCTAGGAAAAGAATCATGTCTTTCCCCACCCCACCCCTGACTACTCTAAAAGGTAAAGTTATTTTCAAACTAATAACCTCCCACCCCCAAACCCAGATGCTCCAGATGAAGTGATGGAAATTATGACTTTCCTACTAGAAAGAAAATAAATATAATATAATAATAAAACATCTGGGTAAATAGTTGAAAGAGGCAGCAAAGAATAGAGTATAGAGAATAGAGTACAGGCTCTAGAGTCAGGAGGACCTGAGTTCAAATCTGCACTCAGACACTTAATAGTAAATGATCTTAGGCAAGTCATTTAAATCTGTTTGCCTCAGTTTCTTTATCTGTGAAATAAGCTAGAGAAAGAAGTTCAAAGCACTCCAGTATTTATGTCAAGAAAACCCCAAATGGGGACACAAAGAGTCAGATGTGACTGAAAAATGAGTAACCAACAAATAGCTAAAATACTTACCAAAAGTCTCGAGAGTTTTCAATGATTTTTTAAGGTCTTTAGGTAACTTGACACCTAAGCTCTCCAGAATAGGAGATACATCACTGATCTTGACTTTCTCCTCAGCGAACTTGGTGACAGCTTTTAACGCTTTTTCTATTTCTATACATGAACAAATCAAAAAGCGGAATTATTACTGAGTTTAAAGATGCCTAAAACCTTGCTTTAGTTAAAATATTAATTTTCAGGAATAATGGTTCTTCAGTTGAACCCAGGTCTCCCTGATTCTGAAATGGCCTCTTTATCCACTGCTATTGAGTTTTTGGCTTTGCTAAAATAATTTGAAAATATAGATTTTCTTTTTGCCCTTCCTTTGTCATCATCACTCATTCAGCAACATCTCTTTGGAAGCTTACTCCATTGGTCCATATCACTTGATTCAATTCTCTATCACAGTCATCTAACAGCCTCTAGGGTCAGTAGTGTCAAATTCAGATATAAACTGGGAGTCACTAAATTGTTCATAAGAATTCTTATGGATCATATTTTGATTTAGAAAACCACATATTATTATGATCTGTTTTATTATATTTTTATTTATTTTGTTTAATATTTCCCAATTTTACATTTTAATTTGGTTCGGGCTTTCACCCTAGAATGTTTTGGAGTGCAATGCAGCTGACAAGTTGCAGGTTCTTACCTGCACATTTCTGCTCCAGGATATTCTTTTTCCTTTCTTAAGAAATTCAGTACCTGGATCACAGGCTTCCTCTGTCCTTATACCTGAGGGACTGAGGGACTGAGGGACTAAGGGACTTCAATATCTACATTGATATCCCTTAAGTATTTGAATCTCCCAAGGATATCAACCCATTCAGCCATGATGATTTCTTCAGCAGCTCACAGATAGTCACGTTTTAGATCCCATGACTGTAATTATAATCTTGATCTATATTAGCTTTGGAATCCTTAGAAACTGGAAGTTTCTAAATTGCACTTGAACAGCAATTCTGATCCATTCTTGAAAGCCTCACTCAAGTATGTGAAACCTTTCCAGTCCCCTATAATTCACAAAGATATCTTCCTTCTCTGAACTCATATTTCCTGTCTATCACACTGCACAAAGTAATAGCAATATCATATGATGATCAGCTGTAAATGATTTCACAATGCTCAGCCATACAATGAACTAAATCAATTCTAAAGGACTCATAAAAAAAATGCTAAACATTTCCAGAGAAAGAACTGATGGAGTCTGAATACAAATAGAAGCATACTATTTTTCACTTTATTTTTATGGGGTTTTTTGATCTGTATCTTTCACAATATGACTAATATGGAAATGTTTTGCATGATTACATGCAAACATAACATAGGTTAAACATATAACCTATAAAAATTGCTTATTATCTCAGGGAGGAGGTGTAAAAGGCAGTAAGAAAAAGAGAGAAAATCTAGAACTCAAAATTTTTTAAAACTGTCTTTGCATATAATTGGGGGAAAAAATATAATATTATTTTAAAATATTTCCTGTCTATATCACTGAGACAATCTAAAAGTAATGCCCTGTACCTTTTCTTGTATAATTATCTTGTAAAACCTATATTCTTTATTAACTTGTAGTGTGTCTGACTAGATGTTAAGCCTCCTGTCAGAGGCATCTTGTTATATCATATAACAGCTAATAAAATATCTTATATAAAGTAGAAGGCTCAATAAAGTTGATTGGTTAAACTTTATTCACTAAATATTGCAGCAAGAAATGAATTATTACTTAAACCAATTGGATGAATTAATAAAGTATTGAAAGTGAGCAGAGAAGGGATGGGAAGGAGTCCAGTAAAAAGTCAAATTCTCAAATTTAAAGTCACAGTTTACAAAAATGTCAAAATTTACATTTCAGAACAGCAATAAAACAACACTTGTCATTAACCAAATTAAAAATTCATACTCACCTTTATCCTTTGGGAATTCTTCATCCTTCTGTAGTGTTTCCACAAATTTCTTTAAATTCACTGCTCCATCATCTATGAATGGGAGGAAGAAGTCAGTTGAGGCACTTCATTGGAGAGAAAAGTTGAACTTTGGAACATACCATCGTTGTGGCTAACTAGATGAATTTACCATGAATGGCTAATTTTTATCTGGTTCTTAGTTTCCTTATTTATAAAATGAAAATGTCTTTGCAGTGCTACTATTCTATAGAAATCACAAGAATGATTCAAAATGGAGAATAAATTTTTGTTAAATTCTACATTAAATGTGCAAAAACTTAAAAAGCACTTACACAAGACCAGTAAACTTTGTGTAAATTCAGTTCAGAGAGGTAAGACTGCTCTCTCTCTCACTAAGGGGTCTTGCTTGTAGTAGGATCATTCTAAGACTAGGTTAAGTTTTGGTGCATCCTAATTTCTAAAAAAGAGGGACCAGATTCCCTTTTATTTCATTATTTCTTTCTCTATTTCAGACTCCTGCATAAAATCACTTATTTTGAAGTTTATATAGGGGCTCACATGCAGGTCTTTCCCATTGGTGACCAAAAAAGTATTCTTTGTACAGTATAAATCAAATATAGGGCAGCTATTTATTTCTCCTATTAAACAAACAAGATTTTAACCAAAAAAGATAAAACACAAAATACTCAAAAATATATTCTGACAAAGACTTAACATTTGAAACAGTAACCTATAATTTCCTATTATATCTCCCAAGAGATGGATACTTAAAACATCAAAACATGATAACATTTTTTCCAGGGCTGTTGAAGAGCCTCTTCACCTTCACCTGAGGTAGGAACTTAACAAATTACCCATTCATTATCTTTTAGAAAGTCAGTGGTCAACTTTTCCAAGGAAGCAATAGTGGCAGATGCTGCCAGTCAGCTCTGATTGTGGAACCTGGAGTTCTCTGTCTCTCAGACTCATTAAGTTATCTCTAAAGCTGGAAATATTCCATCCCAGAATAGCTACTGGCTACTGCTTCCTTGGAAAAGGAACCTATCAAGTGCAAACACCTCCAGGTAAAAACACCAAATGGGTGTCCCTGAGGGTAATTAGATGAGGCTGGAGCCTCAGGAACCACAGACACTTTTATCTCCCAGACTGTTTGTCAAGTAGGAGCTTGAGTCCCTGAAGACAGAGTGAACCTCTGCTGATTAGAAACACCTGGGCCCAGCTGTGCTGCTAAGGTAAGACAAGACAAAAAGGAACCAGCACCTAGTGAGTGCAGAGGCAGTGGGATGGAGACGCTCTTGGCTGTGGATACTTACAGGAGGGTGGAGATCTTGCTTTGAGGTTCCTGGTCAATGAGTTGAAGGGAAGCTTGAAGCATCATTACCCCCCATCCCACAATTAGAGGTGCTTACATTAATACCTCTTATTTAAAAAAAAATGAACCAGCAAAGAAGAAAGAACCCTACCAATGAAACATATTATGGGAACAGGGAAGGCCAGGATTCATCTTCAGAGGAGGACACTTTAGTAAAAAAAAAAAAAAAAAAAAAAAAAAAAAAAAAAAAAAAAAAAGTTTCTGCCCCAAAGAGTAACGTGAAATAAATAAAATAAGCAATTTTCTTTTAAGTTCAAAATTTAACATATAAGAGCCTATATCATGGAGCAATTTTAAGGAACTCAACATGAACAAACTGTTTAAACATGAACAAATTGCTTATGCTTATTTTAAATGGGAAATGTATACTTTATATTTAAGATTTATATCAACAATAAGGTAAGCTGAAAAGAAAGACTGGCAGAGTAAAGGTAAAAATAGTAATCATGTTATACAAATGAAGTTCTGAAAACCTACTCACATTGGAAAAAGGTTCAATAAGCAATACTGCATATATACCATGAAGGGTATATCATCCTCCAAAATCTAAAAGAAATAAGGGAGGGGGAAACTAGCAGTGGATAGAGCACCAACCCTGAAGTCAGGACCTGAGTTCAAATCTAACCTCAGATACTTAACACTTACTGAGTTTAAAGACTTAAGACTTAAAGATCTTGCTTTAGCCCTTCCTAGTTGTGTGACCCTGGGCAAGTCATTTAACCCCAACTGCCCTTAGCAAAAGAAGAAAGAAGAAAGAAATAATGGGGGAGGAATAAGGGAGGGATGGGGAAGCAAAGAGTGAGGGAAGAAGACAAGGGAGGGATCCCTGGGGAGGGAATGTTAAGTAAGAGCAAGAAAACTTATGGAGCAGAATTCAAGTAAAGAGTCAGCAGGGAAAAGAAAGACTTGTATATATGAGTATATACAATATGTATGCACATTTCTACATATGTATACATAAATATATCTTTTCTTAATTGTAGCTTGCTTAAGGATGGTGGGGGGATGAAAAGGAAGTGTGTGTTATATGTATGTATATATCTACATATATATAATATATATATCTTTTATTAATTATAGCTTGGTTAGGAGTATGGGTGAGGGATTGAAAGGAGGAAAAAAGAATAAAGTAAAAAAGGACCACAGAGAACAAAAGGACAGTTTACAAGGAAGTAAAAAAAAAGATGGAGACTCATAAATATAATTTCTTCTACTTATAAGTATATATGCATATATAGGTATACACACACATATACTTTCTTGAACTGGTAATTTACTGTTATATATTTTGAATCTTCCCTGATGTTCTGCTAGACACATGATAATGTTCTGTTTTCTCTTGTTTCATTTTGTTTTGTATTGCTTTTCTGTTTTTCTTTTTGCTTATTCTGTTTAGTCAAATAAAATGAATTTGAGGAAAAAATTTTCTTGTGGTTTTCTACCATTCTTTTACTATGTTCCACCATGTTCCTTTACTATTTTCTTATCTGAGCCTGGGTTTTGTTTTGTTTTTTAATGGCTATACAAGTGAAATGTAAGCCTTGGCAAATCAAGCATGGCTGCAATGAAGTTACGACAATACCACCTTGTCTTTGCTTTATGTATATGTTATTGTGTTCATCCTTTGTTCTCAAAAAGGACCAATGACATCAGGAGGGTGATGTCTTCCCTTGTAAGTGAATTGGATTTGAATAAGGCTGAGCTGCACAAAGCTATCAGCCTTATTCTCTCTGGCCAGTTATCTAAGTCCAGTGGGGCAAGACAAAGGTCAAGACCACTGGTGATGGACCAAGCTGCAGTAAGTGATCTTGGCTTTTTTAATTAAATTAATTTCCCCAGGACCATACCCATTCGATAACTATTTCTCCCCAGTAAGATAAAAAGCAGGGTAAAGTGACTTGTGCAGGGTCACACAGCTAGTAAGTATCTGAGGTCACATTTGAACTCAGGAAAATAAGCCTTCCTGACTCCAGACTTGGTATTCTGTACATTATGGCACCACCTAGCTGCACTGATGGGGGTGTGGTGGGAGCAAATATCATGTAAATAACTTGGTACCAACAAGATATATACAGAGTGGATGAAAGATAATCACAAGGCGCCCGTGGGGCCACTAGCAATAAGAGGACCTGGAAAGTCCTCTTGCAAAAACTTGGGATTTGAATTTAGTCCTGCATGAGACTGTTGAGAGATGTAGTATTGTATGGAAGAAACAAATGGACCAGTGGATTGTAGAGTACATGAAGGAAAATAAAATATAAAAAGCCCATAAAGGTAAGAAGAAAAAGCCTGAAAAGTAGGAAGAAACCAAGTTGTAAAGTGCTTTAAGATCCAGAAAATGATATTTGATCCTAGAAGTAATAGGGAGTCACTGAAATTTATTAAATATTCATAAAATAAGCACTTATTTTACTTATATAAATATAAGTAAAGTATTTATAATGATATGGTACACTGGTCATCAGGGATGATGGATGCTTTGTTGTGTCAAGCACTTTAACATTAAAAAGAACCTTGCATGATATTAATGGACTCCAATTAGACATAAAGCAATAAGCATTAAGTCATATAAGCTAAAGCTGATGAATCAGGATTTAGGGAGGTATTTGAATTTTTTATTATTGTACCTCTCTTCCTACCACTATTCAAACACTTTTCCCTTCTAAAAAAGAGGCAAAGACATCTCTGAAAGATGATCTCTAGACCACCTTACTCTATCCACCATTTTTACCTTTTTTTTAAACAAGTGATTGCAATTTTAGCTTTGTCACTAGAAAGAAAATATATTCTCATGGGTACTATGTAAATAGATATTTACCCTCAATTCCAACAGACTGCAGAATATTCTTAAGCATGTCATCTATTAGTTTGATTCCAAAGCTTTCCAGGGTAGATGATAAATCTTCAACAGGGACCATCCCATTGGTTACAGTGGAAACAGCATTCTGTGCTTTTTCTATTTCTATTTATATAAAAAAAATCAAAGATTAAAATCATTAAGTGTGTCAGCCTAAAGAAATACTTGATTGAAGGAAGTATTCATTTTTCTAATACAGACATTCTTGGGTATCTATTCTCACCCAAATAACCTGATAACTAAAAACTTCTATTGCTCCTAATAATCTGACCATTAGGTCTAGAAATGAAAGGGACCTTATATATCATCTAACCAAAATCCTCTTTTGAAGATAAGAGAGATTAGAATGGTGAAGCACCGTGGGCAAAGACACATAGGTAATTAATAGCAGTATGTTTTCTGTATCCATGTCTTGAGTTAGTTTCTCTATTGATAAACAGCCATTAATGAAGTGTTATGGACTCGGTATACAAAAGTTAGTGAGATACTCCTCAAAGATATTATATTCTACTAATGGGATAAAACATACTCACAGACAAATTACATCTATAATATAATAAATACATTGTGATTGGTGTGGGATTTAACAACTGGAAGAATACAGAAAAACTCCTTGAAGGATATGAGGAGGTGAAGGAAGGAAGTTGAACATTATTAAGTTTCAACTATGAGTTATTAAATTCCTACTATGTGGTAAGTATGGTACTGTTTTACAAATATTATTTCATTTGATCTTTCCAACACCCTAAGTGCTATTATTATACTCTTTTCAGAGATGAGGAAACTGAGGAATTAAGTGACTTTCCCAAAGTAACACAAATGTGTCTATGGTCAAATCTTCTCTGTCTATGCTACTTCACTTGAGTTCTATTTGACTCCCTATACCCCAAACCTGCCACTAGACCTCAATTAAATCCTAATTTCATTTAGGTACCCCATATCTAGACCTTATCACCCTGAAATTCATCTAGTTCTCATTAGGATTATCCAGAATAGGATTTGGCATGCTTATTTATTATTACCTTGCTTATATTATTACCTTGTAGTATCTCTTACATTGTTATCTTATCCATTTACTTAACTTCATAAAATGACAAAACTTTCTGTATTTGCACTGAAATTCTTACTAGATTCTCTAATACATCTCTCAAAGCAGCTCATATAGTATGTGAATGTGGGTATACATAAGAGATAAGTGGAATGCTAATGATATCACAGTGCATCTATATAATTCAGTAGATAAGTCTTACAGTTTTTTGAGGGTGACTTACTTATAATCATAGAATTAATGTGTTAGAGGATCGATTTGAAAAACAGGGCTTCTAGCCCTTTATTTACTATGGCATACTGCTTCTGGAATAATCATAAAATAAATTTTGATTGGCTGTTTAAATAACTAAAAGTTTACCATCCATTTTTTAATATAGGGAACATTGTGGCATTCCTGGCATTCCATTTAGTTTATATTTCCACTTTTGGAAAAAAAAAACTAAAAATGAGATAATTGTTGGAAAGGCAGAAAAAATCACAGCAATGTGCATATTGTGCAGCAATACAGAAATAAATTGGCTCACTGATATTACTCACGTTGGGCTATTTGTAGCTTTTTTTGCTTAAGAAATTCCTCAATAGTTTCCTTGAAATCTACTTTTCCATCACCTATAAAAGAGGAAAAAAATTCACATTTTTTAGTGGACAGACAAGTAGACCCTTCAAAGCTAAATCTACAAAATACATAAAAAATGAATAATTTTCAGGGGAACTTCCTTTACTATTGTGTAGGCCAGAGGTGTTGAAGCCTATTCTAGCTCCCAGTAACTGTCAATTAGTTTATATCATAGACATAAGCTACTCCAATAAAAAAGTTTGAACCAAAAAGCCCCTAATGAATATTAATCTATTTGCTGCAGCTATAGCATGTTTAGATTCTGTGGCAAATTGGGAAGAGAACTTAAGGGTCAAGTCATAAATTCAGACCACAAGCAAATTTAATTATTTTTGTTCTTTATTCTTCTATGAACCCTCTTATAAACAAACCAATGACCACTCATGTAGGAGTGGGTCCCTGGATTGAAGAAGTTCCTAAGAGTAGAATCAAGACTATGAGAACAAGCTTCTGTCTCTCTATCAAAAAAACAACAACAACATTTACAAAGTCAGTCCTAGATGAGTTATATTACAATAATAGTAAAGGGACATATAGTATAGGCCATAATTGCTCCATATTTAGAATAATAAAAATTGCTACCAATAGAAAAAACAAAGGCTGAATTTTACATATGCAAAGAAAAATTTCTGTAACCTCCTGTTCTAGGTGTCATTTTTCAAGAAAAATTCTGCATTTAAAGGTGTATCTTCTAATGGTTAGCTGACCAAAACCAGTTGTAGAACATCTACCATTAGACACAAATATAAAGAATTTAAATTATATATCATTCACAATTCTCCTGGAGGCAATTCCCTATATCTTCCATGTGAAGAAATAGCATCTTCTCCCTGGTGTCCTCCAAGTAGAGATACCAAAGGAGGCAATCTGGAATGTATCAGATTCTCATTACATATGATTTCTATACATTTATATATAAAGCCCATCGGAGAGCTTTCCTTCCAACTTGTTATAGATTAGTAAAAATTATACTGCATATCTAAGGATTTCATAAGGTGACCTAAGGTGATCATAACATGATATCTACCTCTGGAGAATGTATTTGTTTCCATGCTATGAGATTTGGTAAATAAGGCTTGTAATTTGAATTCTGAAAGGCCTAAGAAAAAGGTTTCTCCATCATGTTAGGTTTCTCCATCTGGTTAGGTTTACAGATTAAGGGTCTACAGAGAAGGAGTCTTATTAGTCAAGTTTTCATGGTAACAATGAAATCATTCTGGAAAGATCTCCCTTAAGACCAGTTCTAAGGGCAATAGACATTTTCTTCCTTGCCTCCACTGCTGCATCAACTCATGTAGAATAAAAGAACACAGTTCTATATCATTTTTTAGGGAGAGGGTTCCTAAGCTTCTAAGAATATTTATGTGACCTGATATTTATATAACCTTTTGGAAATTTAGATGCATGTGTATAAGATGAAAAACCAAAAGTAAGGAAAAAGGAATTAAAACTTACATACCATACACAGGTTCTTCTGGAACTTCTGGATCAATGCAACCAAAATCTTTACCATCTAGTAACTAGTAAGAGGGATCTCTTTATTACTGGTAAGTCATTTAAATCATATTTGACTATTTGTGGCCCTATTGGGGGTTTTCTTGGAAGAGATACTAAAATCATTTGCCATTTTTTTTTCCAAGTCATTTTACAGATAAAGAAACTTGAAATAAATAAGTTCAAGTGACTTGCCCAAAGTCACACAGCTCTCTGAGGCCAGATTAGAATTTAGGAAGTTGAATCTTCCTCTTTCCAAGTCTGATCCTCTAGCCATCATGCCATCTAACTATCCTTTATAGATATTCCTAATGTCTGTTCATGATGGAATACCAGATCATTAAAACTTTCCCTGGATGCTGGATAAATTTCTAGGTGTCCAATAACCTAAAACTGACTAGTTATTTCAAATAATCTGGCTGACAGCAACTTTAGGGCAGCAAGAGGATTTCTGTAGCAATCACTTTACCACAAAAAAATCAGCGCAGATGTTTACTGGCACACCTAAACAAAAAAACCATGGATATGGTAAAGAGTAAAAATAGGGAAGGGGACCCAAGGATTAAGACAGAAAGCTCCATATGCTGATGGAACGCAGAAATAGGTCCCTTGAGATGAGATATAAATAAATACCTAATTACCTAATATAGTAGAGCAACAGGATAGAGTTACTGCCGGGAAATTGATGCACATGTCATCCATTATTCATCTTAGTATTCCTTTTCCTTTCCTCTCAGATTTCTTCCCAGAAATCCATTCCCTTATAACTATTCTCTCACCATTTTAATGCTCATAGAATTTCTTATCCTGAACAGTAGAGATAAAGGAAATCATAGCTTTGCCCATAATAGCTAGCATAATAATAACAACTAGCATTTATATAGCATTTAAGAGGTTTTCAAAACACTTCATATATGTCATCTCATTTGATTCTCACCAATAGCCCAGGAAGTAATATAGTTTTGTGATTTCCATTTCAGAGATGAGGAAACAAGCTAAGAAAATGGAAATGTGATTTTGCATATTGTTTTTGCACATTGACTTGATGAACAAATGATATACTTACCATCAGGTTCAACTGATTGCAGTGTTTCTTTAAGAGCTTCATCACCTAAATCAATTCCCAAGGATTCCATAGTAGGTAACAAATCTTCAAGAGCAACTTTCCCATTGGTGACATTGGAAAGAATTGTACGTGCATTCTTTATTTCTATAAGTAAATTAAAACACAAGTATAAACATATTAAGTTATTGAATCTCCAAATAAATCTAAAGAAATCCTGAGATGGAAAAAGTATATTTATTTTCTAGATCTATGATTCTTATAATTAAGGCCATGCAAAAGTTTAGTTTGAGAACTAAAAGATATCCAAAATATTTACTTAGAATTACAAAAGAGTAAAATATTAGCACCTAAAGGTATCATATCAAATAAAATTACTCATTTCTTCTAATGGGATACTGTTAGAATAATACATGACTTCATTGTTATAATTCATTCCCTTAAATAAAAGGATAGATCTATGATTTTTAATCATGGAATCCTATGATTCCATGGATCTCTTTTTCTCTTGAGACTGGTATGAAACCTTTGGTTTTTCAAGCCCACCCAAGGATTCTGAGATATTTTATAAGTATTTTAAATATGAACCACACCAGAACCTTTCTCTAATGGCCAGTGTAGCTAAACACTTGTGAGAAGTGGTAAAAAGGACAAGAAAAGCAATTTATAAAATAGACTTCATTTCAATGGAATTCTTCCAGAGTGGGCCTTGGCCTAGGAATGTATATGAAAACCCAGACAGGAGAAACTTCTTGTTACTTTCTCTGGCCTTAATCTGAGTCCCTAAATTGGCTCTACAATTCTTGGAGGTTAATGAATTGTATTATTGTGCAGGAAATTTAACTCATCCTTCAAAGTCTAACTTGTTTCCTCCTCCCTCTATACAGTCATTTCTCTTTCTTTGTGTTCCACATACCTGGCCAAAACTAATGTATGAACAACAAATATTGACAATGAAGTATTCCTTGTCAATGACCATCAAGGTGGCTGGTCTGGCTGATGGTAATAGCCAGCTCAGCCACCATAATGATTGTTGATGGTGAGCACCTACCCATATGTTCTTTGTTTTCAGTTCAGAATTTCATTCTTAAGAATCTGCCATTTATCCAAACTAACATCCCCTGAATAATTTTAGGCTATAGGATCTTTTTTTTTCTTTGAATTTTTTGAAATTTGGACTCTCAAAATCTTCATGTTTTCCTTTCCCTTTCCTTCCATTCTCTCCTCTTCCCTTGTTTTCAAGGCCCTCTATGAATAATATTTTTGCTTATACCAATTAGCTTTCTCCAAATCCCCACTTTACCTTGCCTTATGAGATTTCTGGTAACATTATCTCATGAAAGAGAATGTATGTTTACTTAATTCCTAAAAATTTAATTTTTTGAGTCTATCCTATTCTCTTGAGCAACAATTTTTTTAGGGCAGGGACCACAATCTGCCCATCAATCAAATAATTCCATATACCAGAGCAAAAAAATTTGTTTGAAAATATAGTTCAGCAGCGAAATGTTTTTTCATTAGCAAGGAACTTAGTACTCCCAGATTTCCATTTAAGACAATAATAAGATAATATATACTAATGCTTAAAAGACCTGAAAGGGGAAATGGGAGCTGATGGGAAAGATATATAAGATTAAATTCCTATTTCAAGTCACAGTGTGTATACCAATACAAAAAAGGAAAGTTTATTAATACTCACGTTGGCCCTTTAATGCATCTTTGCTTGAAATTAATTTGTTGGCTACATCCTCAAATGCCACATTTCCCTCTTCTAGAAAATGGTCAAAAATAAAAACAATTTAGACTTTGGAGAAACAGGTATAACCTCACAAACATGTCCCCATACAGTGCATTGTAAAGTAGAAAACTAGCATTTGTCCTATAACCTGCCTTAGATACTTTAGGGATATTTTAAGTTTGAACCAAATCAGATCCTCTCCCGAGGGCCAATGTGTCTAACAGCTTCTAAGGAAGGTAAAAGGTATGAGCAAACCATGTTATAATTTTCCCTCATTCTTATGGGGATTGTACAGAACGGACTTTGGCCTAAAAACATTGATGAAGACTCAGGCAGTAAAGACTTTCTAGATCCCAATATGGCCCTAGAGTTCCTGAAGGTCCATTATTATATTACTAGGAATCAAATTTTACCCATCCTTCAATGTCTATCTCATTTTTTTTCTTCTCCACAAAACAACTTTTTGGATTCTATATATGCAGCCCAAATGAAAAGTTATCACAGAAACTAACTTGAAAATGATCATCATCTCTCACCAGATTTTTCTTTTTACATTTTTAATTATTCCTCAATCATTAATATTTTCATATCAGTAAATTCACAGAATAACAAAAAAAAAGTTGTAAGGTGACAGCTAAATGGTACAACCCAACTGAAAAATTACTAAACAACTATTAAATGTATCAAATACTTCTGAGCTCATACTCGTACTAGAGGACATAACAAGTAGAAGCACGTCAGATAGATGGTCCTTAAATCTAGAGTACAGAGGAACAGAAAAAAAATGTTAAAGCTTAGTGATTAACCATCTTCCTGGAAAGATTATATTTGATGGCCCCCTAGCTCATTCAGTCAATGTAAGTAGCTAGGTTTGCTTTGGGTGATAGAGGACAGTAAGTGGTTTGCTTTAGGAGATTAGAATGGAATTCAAGATTCCCTTAAGCAAAGGTGAGGATTAGGAAAAGGAGGGGGAGGTCTAATTTGTTGTGTGGGAGAAATTTTAAAATGTTTTATTTTTTAAAAGACAAAACAGTGATGCAATAGACACAAAATCTAAGTAAAGAGTAGCTGAATGACAATGAGACAAGAAAATGAAATGGCTGGAGGTTAAGATTTTGACTACAAGGAAAAGCACATAATTCTGCTCCATTAAGAAATCACATGTGAAATTATGCAAAACATTTCCATAAAAGTCATGTTGTGAAAGAAAATATAGGTTTCCCACCCAAAAAAAAAAAAAAAAAAAAAAAAAACCTTGAGAAAAATAGAATGAGAGAAAGAGAGACAGACAGACAGAAAGGAAGGGAAGGAGGGCAGGAGAATCAGAATTCTAATGGTAGATCAAAATTCTGATAGATAAAACAAAACAGACAAAAAAGTGCCTCACTCTCTAGTGATAGCACCTGAGATTCTGGTTCAGGGAACTGCAAGTTAACTAGGCCGTTTTCCATGGTATTTGGCAGCAATATTTATCAAGAACAACAGGCTTTTGAGGGTTTAAGCTTTAGCAAGAATAAATGGCAGGAGGAAGCCTTGGAGACCTCAAGGGATTGCAATGAATAGTGTAAAATATAAAAAGAATGTGCTTTGTTTCAAAAATCTACACACTAGGAAGGGATAAATTGATCAAGAAGAGAAAGAACAACTTGCAACTCTCCCTCCAGATTGTCGGAATGAAGTATTATTTGAAAAAAAGAAAGAAATCCTTTAAAAGAAAAACAGAATACCACGCACATGTGCATGCATGCACACACACACACACACACACACACACACATACACACACACACACACACACTGATACTTTTCTCTAAATTGGTTTTTGAAGTCATCATTAAAAGGAGCAATTCTGTGGAAAGAAGGCTTCATCATCTCTCCCACTACCAAAACCTTATCAACCTGGGCATATGAGTAAGCCTAACTAAAGTAGTAATGCGTCCTGAGGAAAAGACAGAGGCAACATGTTATAGGCAGGTTGAACTATTTAAATCACCATCACACCTCAAACCCCTGTGGAGGCATCTCTGGACACAGAGCCCAAGAGCTTTGGAATTCAACACTCCCACAGCTTCCATCCTGCAGCCATAAATCAGGGAAGTAATCCCCATGGAGGTGAGATGTGGCAACTTCCTCTGGTGTATTGTAATCCCCATCTCCTCTGAAGCCATAACTAATGAAGACCCAGAAAAGAAAATTCTTATTATCCAAGTCTTTGGCATCATCAAATAATTCAACACGAGAATCCAAATTGTTTTTATTAATGACATTAAAGACATTTGCTCATTTCAGTCACATCTAATTCTCCACAACCCCATTTGAGATTTTCTTGGCAAATATACTGGAATGGTTTACCATTTCCTTCTCCAGCTTATTTTATAGATGAAAAAACTAAAGCAAACAGGGTTAAGTAACTTGCCCAGGATCACTCAGCTAATAAGAATATGAGATTGAGTTCAAACTCAGGAAGTTGAGTCTTATCGACTCCAAGTCCAGAGCTCCACTTATTGGACCACCTAGGTTTCTATGAGGATGGTGCATTAGCTCTATCCTAAAGACCATGGAGTCTTATCATCCTATTTGGAGCTGAAGTCTCCTGTACATGTTGACTTTTCCCCTATCAGGAAGTAAGCTCCTTGAGGATGGGGACTGTATTGTTTTTCTACTTGTATCCCAGTATTTAGAACAGTACTTTATACAACAAATGCTTTTTCATTTATTCATTTTAGCATATCAACTGACTGAGAATCCTGTTCTTAGCTATTCTTTAAGTTT
Source organism: Antechinus flavipes (assembly GCF_016432865.1). NCBI lineage: Eukaryota > Metazoa > Chordata > Mammalia > Dasyuromorphia > Dasyuridae > Antechinus > Antechinus flavipes. Next base: position 143,768,538 of record NC_067401.1, on the reverse strand, counting down.
AGTGAATATATTTAGGAATTTTTCTCCATCTTCCCTTTTAACTATGTGTTGTTGTTGTTCAATAGTTTCAGTCAATTCTTCATGACCTCCATTTTCTTGGTTTTTTTAATTTTGTTTTGTCTTTTTTGGAAGGTCAGATTTTATTTTATTTTTATTTTTAGTATAATAATAATAATAGCTTTTTTATTTTTCAAAATACATACAAAGATAGTTTTTAACATTCACCCTTGCAAAACCATTTTTGCAAATTTTTCTCTCTCCTTTCCCCCTTCCCCTTCTCCTAGACAACAAGCAATTGAATATATGTTAAACATGTAATTTCTCTAAACATATTTCCATATTTGTCATGTTACAAAAGAAAAATCAGATCAAAAGAGAAAAAAACATGAGAAAAAAAAACAAACAACAACAAAAACAAAGGTGAAAATACCATACTTTTATTCACATATATTCTCCATAGCTTTCCCTTTGATGGCTTTTTCCATCAAAATGGCTTGCATTTTTATAAATTTGAGTCAGTTCTCTATATATTTTAAAAATGAGGCCTTTATCAGAAACACTTGATATAAATTTTTTTTAACTAGTTTTCTGTTTCCCTTCTAATTTTGGCTGCATTGGTTGAATTTATACAAAAACGTTTTAATTTAATGTAATCAAAATTATCCATTTTGCATTTCATAATGTTCTATAGTTCTTTGGCCATAAATTCTTCCTTTCTCCACAGAGTCGAGATGCAGACTATCCCTTCTTCTAATTAGTTTATAGTTTCACTCTTTCTATCTAAATCATGAACCCATTTCAACCTTATTTTAGTATGGGATGTGAGATGTTGCTCTATACCTATTTTCTGCCATACTATTGTCCAGTTTTCCCAACAATTTTTGTCAAATAGTGAGTTCTTATTCCAGAAATTGGAGTCTTTGGGTTTATCAAACATAAGATTACTGTGGTCATTGACTATTGTGTTTTGTGAAACCAACCTATTCCACTGATCCACTACTCTATTGCTTAGCCAGTACCAAGTGGCTTTGATGACCATTGCTTATAAAATATATGTATATTATATTCTGCAACTTTACTAAAATTGTTCATTGTTTCTGGTAGTTTTTTTAGTTGATTCTCTTGGATTCTCTAAGTGTACCATCATATTTTCTAATATATCTTCTACAGTACTTAGAAGGTATCATACATACATGCTAAAAATTGTCTTGACAAGTAATTGGAAAAAATACTATTAAAAAAATAAAATCACACACCTTGCTATAATTTCATTTATATACTCATTCACATTTAGAACACTACTCTAATGGAATGCATTGTGCCATCCTATGAAAGATTGTTTCCCCTAACATTGTGATCTTGCATAGATAATTGAAGACCTTTGGTGTTATGTACCTATGAGATTTTTTTTTTAAATATACATCAGGGTACCAAAGAATGGGAAACTTCATCAACTTCCTACCACCTCTCTCCCTTCTCCCTTCCTCCCCTTGTCTTGCTATCTCCTGATTTTATCATAATATCTTCTTATAAACATAGGAATATAAACAAATACCCTATACCCAACTCTTAATCTTGATGAAATGACTGTAATTTTAATAATTCTATACAAAAGAATTCAGATAAATATTCTGAACAAATAATCTGAGATTAAGCAAAAATACTCACCATCAGGTTTTATGGATTTTAGAGTCTCAGTGAGCTTTTCTTTACTTAACTCAACTCCCAAGCTCTCCAATATAGGCATCACATCAGCAATATTGACTTTCCCATAAACAATATTATTAATAATATTCTGTGCTTTTTCTATTTCTATATGGATATAAAAATCAAAATATAAAATTAGTCAGTTCATGTGCCTAAAGACATTCTTAATTTGTGGAGAGGGGTAAATTTGAACTTCAATAAAATATATTAACTAAAGAGCCCATGTTCTCCAGCTTTACACTTTAAAAAAAAAATCACTATTTTTTGATGAAATGTCAAATTAGTCAATTATCTCACTATCACAAAAACAACGCTAATCCAGATGAATAATAATAAGGCATGGAACATTTAAAGTATGTTGCCAAGATTATATGGCTAGCCAAACTTATAGTTTTCTTTAAAGGATCCATTCTTAGCCAACTGACATAATTATCAGGGCTTAATTGAAAAGTAGTTACTGAAAGTTAATGGTGCAGAATTTTAAAGAATAAGAATGGTGAGAAAGAAAAGATAAGAGAATATAAACTGCTTTCCATTCTTTTGCAGAAGTGAGACATATGAAACATTGTACATTTTTTATACTTTTTCAATATACTAATTAGTTTTGCTGATTTTTCCCCTTTTCTTTAAAAAAATTCTTTGTTATATAGGATGACTTTCTGGGAAGCAATACTGGAAAGAAATTTAAGAAACATAGAAAAAAGACATCAATAAAAATATTTTCAGAAAAATAAAAGCAAAGATAGGTTCCTGGACCTAAATTTCTTGCTAATACTAATAAATAATATTGCTATTTACTAGTATTCTTTCCTATTATAATGAACTCTAAAGCAGAGAGATATCAGCCATAATATATCATTAAATTGACCTTGCTGTTATGGAGATCTTCCATGGAAAATCTTAGCCTAAGAATGGAAATGAAGACAAGAACAACAAATGGCTTTGCTCATCCTGGTCCCAGTCTAAATCCCTGAGTTGACCTTTGAGTCCTCTTAGTGGTTTGGGAATCACATAATTTAATTAGCAAACTTTGGCTATGCTTCAAGGCCTCCACCTCCATGAAATCTTCCTAGCCTATTCCCACTCAAAGAAATATCTCTATTACTCTGTATCATTTATTAGACAATTACCTTTTAATAATTCTTGCAAATTCATTTTATACATTAATTTGATGCTTTTGTAATTCTTTAACTTTTCTACTATATTTATGTTTTGCCTCTTTAACTAGAATATAAGTTCCTTGAGGGCAGGAACCACTTCTTCAGGAACATCTTCTACAGCTACCATGGATACAATATTTATTCAGTAATTAAATGGGGTTAAGGGTCACATAGCTAGGAAGTGTTAAGTGTCTGAGATCACATTCAAACTCAGATCCTCCTGACTTCAGGGCTGGTGCTCTATCCACTGTACCACCTAGCTGTCCCCTATTCAGTAATTATTGATTGCTTGATTGATTGAACCAATAAATCAACAAAGATGTTTAAGCCTCTACTATTTGCCAGGTCCTAGATAGGAACTGTGAATAACCTAAAATTCATTACTAAAATAAAGAATATACAGCAAGATATTTATCATTCCTATTTTGTCATTTAAGAGTATAAGTCTACTATATATACTATACTATTACTACTATAAGAGTATAAGGCTACTAAGAAGAAATGAAAATTGTGAAAGTTTCATAAAAGTATTTTCCCTATGTAGAAAATTGTAATATATGCTCCAATACAGAGAAAAATATAGTTATACTCACGGTAGCACTTTGCAAAGTTTTTAGTCTTCCTCAATTTCTTGGCAAAATCCTTAAATTTTATATTTCCTTCATCTGTAAAAGGGAGGAAATACAATTAATATAGTCCACAGGAGTTACAAGATAAAGTGGAAAAGGTATCCCAGAAAGTAATTTGACAGTTATTTCCTCCTAACAATTTGCTCAATGTTTTTCTTAAATTATGTCTATCTGCTCTCTCTCCCTTTTCCCTCCTCAACCTCTTTCCCCTCCCTATTCTTTCTTCTTTTTTCCTCTCCCTTTTTTCCTCTCTTCCATGCTAGTTCTCTTCTCCCTCAAGCTCCTGCTTGTAGCTCTGTACTCCTAAGTAAAAAGTTTGTCAAGTCTATGCACAACTAGGCAGCCTATAACTCTAGATCATATTCTGGAGTCTGAATGGAGACATGACAGTAAATTGTTTTGTTCTTTTATAACTGCTGATTTGATTATCATTCCTTAAATAAGATGTAGTACACAGGAAACAGCTAATGTAAAGTCCCTGGTCCTACTTGATGGTTAAAGGCAAGAGCTGGTCAATGGTTGTTGATTAACAAGGCCACGTAGATAAATTGTCTTGGTTTGCTAGGAAATTTTCCTGATATTGGCATCTCTCTGTATGTCTTACCTTATATGTTGACTGACTAAAAGTCAGACAAGAGATAGATGGTATTATGTCTCTTTTTTCCTTCCCTGAGCATCTTGTAAGCTGTGGCCACACCTGATGCCCCTCTTCCCCCTACAATGATACTGAGTAGGGTCAGTTTTCAAATAAGGGCAAAATGTGTGATAATAAATGCATTCAGATAATAAATGCAATCCTCAGTGGAGGATCTGGTAAGGCAGTTTACACTCAGGGAGAAGCATAGGAATTAAAGGCTACAAAGGCCAAGGCATTGTCTTTGCATAAGAATTTTTATTTCTTTCTGCTTTGTTAGAAGAGTTGTATTTATAAAAATGAGAGCTAATTGGCTAGAGAAAGGGTTCCTTAAAGCCTTGGATCAATAAACAGATAATAAGGTCTTTTACTGACCCAAGTCTCCAGCTTTACATACACACATAACCTGTATCTGACCATTATTCCCTTTCCGTGATCAATAGCCCTGACATTTGCTCCTTATCTGATCATAAGCTTCCAATATTCCATTTCTCCCCATGTCTCAGCACTCATATGTCTTTGTTTTCATCATGACCTTCAGTTTCTTTATCTACTAATACCTTCTCAGGCCATTATTTATGTCTGACTTCATTTTCTGCCTTTCTCCACTTCAACCCTAACCCTACAGTTAGACCCCTTTAATACTGTACTGTCCACTACACTTAAATCCCTTAATTTCATGTCTTAATCCCTTTTATTCCTTGTCAAACACAAAATCTGCTCACCTCCTGCTTCCTATTCTTGCACTACTAAATAGAGGAAGTTCCACAACCCAGTCTAGTGGGTACATTACACATTCTGTAATTTAAACTCAGCTGGGTTTTCACAACAGCAAAGGAATTCTCCCTAATAATTCCCTTGTTGTTTTTTGTTCTTCATGCTCAAAGAGGACCATGACATCAGGGAGATGATGCCATGGCATGAAAGTGAATTGGATATAAGTGAGGGAGGGCTGGGCAAAGTCACCTCCTTACTTTCCCCTCCAGAGTCATCTGGTTCCAGTGGCCAGATAGAAATCAGGATGACTGGAGATAGCCCTGGATACAGTGGGAGAGTCTGGCCTTTTTAAGCTAAGGTCCTCAACCAATTCCCACAGAAGCTACTTCAAACCCTCTCTTCTCTCCTCAAAATTTCATATCTTAACCAGCCTCTTCCTATATTCTCTCAGCTAAGAGTTTCATCTACTTCTTTATTGGAAAAAAAAATGAGGCATTTTCTCTAAGTTCTCATTTCTCTTTTCATTTCTAAAATCCTTGATATAATGTCTTACTTTTGCCTCTCTTCCTCCAGGGCTTGGTAATAAAATGGCTCCTTTCTTTGCCAAATATTTGTAGTCATGCCTTTGATCCTACCATCCATCCCCTTTAATCATCTCCCCTGTTACTAATCTTCAAATTCTCCCTATCTACTAATTCTATTCCAACAGCCCTTAACCATGCTCAAGTTCCCCCTTCCTTAAAAACTTTTCTTTTATGCCACCATCTGCTAAATTTCTCTGTTCTTTATAACCAAACTCTAACTAGAAACTTTCTGCATGTGTTGTCTCTAGTTCTCTCACTCATTTCTCAGTCCTTTGCAATCTGGCTTCTCATTATTCAATTGAAACTGTTCCTTCAAAGTAATAAACAATCACAAAACCCTAGTTTTATGACGATATAGATTGAATTACAATTTATTTTTCCAAGTCTAGCCTTGATTAAAGTTCATAAAGTTTTCAGTTAGATGGTGAAGTGAATAGATAGCTGGCTGAGTCAAGAAGACCTGAATTCAAATGTAGCCTTAAACATATTTCTAGCCATGTGATCTTGGTAAAGTCACTTGAATCCTGTTTGCTTCCATTTCCTTAATTGCAAAAAGGGGATAATAATTATACTTATCTTCTAGGGTTCTTATGAGAATCAAATGAGAGAAATTTTGTAAAGTGCTTAACAGTGCCTGGCACTAGTTTTGTAAAGCCATAATAGTGCCTGGCACTAGTAAGTACTATAAAAATGCTAGTTATAAAATCAGGTGAGTTTCCAGGATATTCAAGCATATTTATTTATCTCCATTTTATGAATAAATTTCTTAACCTTTCATGATATGTAGCAGTGTAAAATCATGTTGCAATATTCTATCAGCCATCTGGGAATTTCTTAATATAGTTCATCATTCATACATTGGGAACAAGTCTTTCAGACCTACTAGAATAAAACACATCCATAAATCATTTTTAGGAGGATTGATTACATTCTAGTGAAGATGTCCAGATCCTATAAGCTCACTTGAACTTCTTCTGATAAAGATTTTATTATAGCCTTGAATAAAGTAATGTTTCATAAGTAAAAAGGGCATTTTTCCAATTTTTAGTCCTCTAGACTTTTTGTGTTTTCATATGTGTCACTGTAATTTTTCTTCACAATAATGGTTAGACTTTTGTTATTTTTGTTGTTCTTCCAAATTGGGAAAAGGTCCTTGGTGTGAGGTGGTCCCCCCTCAGCATAAGAGACTAATCAGTGAATCTGAAACTCATGTTTCCAGCCTTAGGAACAACAATGGGAATTTAAGAGTTCCAAAGATACTAGGATTCTCAGATATTAACATATCAGGAAGAGCCTGCATTTGAGAGGATGACCAACTGATATAAGGAGCTCATGCCCTGGACTGGCTTACCATAAAACACGGGCTTTGAGGAAATAGTTTAGAAAGTGCAGAGTTAAGTAAAGAAGTAAAGAAGTCAAGATAAAGCAATAAGCAGCAGCCCAGCTGAAATCCCTTTAATATTCCCCAGAGACCAACTTTAAAATCACTCCTCAAATCAAATTTTGGAATGGTAACCAGAATGAAGACTGGTCCAGAATATGCTCACTGGCAGCATCACTGGTGGGCCTTGGAGAAGGCAATAGTGGCAATAGAAGCAATAGCAGCTTTGGGAGCTCTCAGCTCAATAATGGTAAAGAGTCAGACACAGCTGGTCAGAAAAAGACTAAAGACTAAAGCTGGCACTGAGCACAGCTGGCAGTGAGTGGCAATTCTACTGTCTATAAGCTTGGGATGTACTTCCAGAGCCAGAAAAAAGTGCTGGAGATCCATCATGAGGGAGCAGGGGACTTGGTTACAGTTCCAGGGCCAAGGGGACCACTAATCCTGGTGGTTGCAAGAGAGCAAGGGCCCTTCCTGGGTAAACACAAGAAGGCAGACCAGAAAAGCAATGACGACTGTGGTGATCTTCTTCCCAAAATGCAGCCAGGTGATAAAAGTTCAGATCTTTTATTATCTCCAATATAGCCCGGTTAGCTTAGAGGCCTATCTCTCTGCTTGGCTCCAAGAGCTCTCTCCGAATGTCGCCAAATCCAAAGGTCTGGTCCTTCAGCCTCTGCCTCTGCTTTCTTCAGCCTCCAGCCAGCTCCATTCTTCATGTCATTCCAGTGAAATCTCGACTTGTAGCGTCTTCCTCTGAAGAACCTCTTCGACTGGCCCATTGGCCTATTTATGCTCCTTCCAGAGAGAGGGATTATGGGTTTTCTCCCATAGTGCTCTCTGGCCCAAAGAGTTTCAAGGGAGGTATGAACTCATTGAACTCCAATGAGTAAAGGTGTGAACACAAGCCTTGTATTAATTAGTTCTACTTAGTACCTTGTTTCAGGTTCTGCCCAAAACATCTTCTTGTAAGATTAAATCAACTCTAATTAGTTAGCAGTTAGTAAGGATTCCAACAGACGACATCTCTTTTTGGATCACACCAACATTAAAACACCTACAAGCAATGCTTAAAGAAAAGTATTCACTGGATCTAAGCATAACAAGAATCCTAGACGATGAGAAAGATGAGAAAAAGAAAAAGAAAGAGATGAAAGAGGTAGATTTAAAAAAATTGGGAAGAAAAATAGGAGTGATGCAAGAAAATTATGACAATATATTTAACACTTTGAGAGATGAAGAGATGAAATGTCCTGAAGAAAATAAACTTAAAACACAGAATTGAAGTAAGGACTGGGAAGTCATTGTGCATAATAACAATATTGTAATGGTGATCAGTTGTGTAAAAACTTGGCTACTTTATTCAAAGCAATATTAAAGGCAATTTCAAAGGACTAATAATAAAATTTTATCCTTCTCCAGAAAAATATCCTCCTCCAGATTCCTTCAGAATCCATCCTCAGATAATCTCCGAGTGCAAAATGAAATATAATTTTCTTTAATTTTATGTGCTTTTTTGCAATTTGTCTAATATAGAACTATACATGATTTCACATGTATAATTTATATCTAATGTAAAAATAAGTTTTATATGATTTCATGTGTATAATTGATAATTGCTTGCCATCTCAGTGGGTGGGAGAAAAGGGGAGAATTTGGATCTCAAATTTTTAAAAGAAAAAATGTTAATTATAAATATAACTTTTTAAAAAGAGAGAAATTGCAGAACCAAGGCAAAATATGAAAAACTAACTTAGCAACCCCTAAAACTTCTTGCTATATGTTTTGATTTTTAAGTTTCAACTTCCCAGGGAATAGTATTTATGTAAATGCCTATTGCTTAAGTCTTTTGTCAATGTGCACTTGTAAGTTTTTTGTGTTAAGCATTTTGTTTGTGTAGTGGAAATAATAACTGTAATCTATAATCAAATCTTTCTATTTCTCCCTTTTGTGTAGATTCTATACATAAAACAAACCTAAACTTTATGTAATTTCCCCAACATGGTGAAAGGCAGAAAGAGGGGAAGAGAATAGGAGGAGAGAAGAAGGAAGAGTAGGGTAGCAGAAATGGAGAGTGAGAGACAGAAAGACAAAGAGAGAGACAGAGATGGACAGAGAGAGACAGAGACAGAGAGACAGAAAGAGACACACAGAGAGAAAATCAAATCATGTCCTTCATCTCTATATCCCCTTACTATACACATTTCCCCCAACAGTATATTCTCACCATTACACTTACAGAAGGAGAAACCTTAACTTCCTTAAGACAAGGCCCTTTTTACAATCATACTTTAACTCAGGAGTGACTGAAATTTTAGTTGTACTGAGAAAAGAATGTACATCTTTATATACTATAAGCAATCGACCTAAAAGACAGCTTAACTACTCACCATCAGGCTCCATGGATTCCAGTGTTTCTCTAACATCTTCTTCACTTAATTGTAACCCCAAACTCACCAGAGCAGGTGGTACATCTTCTACTTTCATTTTTTTATCAGCTATCAAATTGTCAACAATATTGGATGCAATTGCAATTCCTGTAGATACATGTAAACAAAGTATAAAACTATTAAGTCTGTGAGTCTAAAGAAACTTATGAAAACTTGATTGCAGCACATATTTGTATTTTAGGAGAGTGCTTCTTGGCCCTCACTGAGAAGTGAGCCACATACCTGCAGACTGTCCTAGTTAGAAGATAACTCAGAAACTTTCATGTTCCTTTTATACCTAAATAGGAATGTCCCTTACAAGTTTGAAGTTGCGGGCTTGACAAAGGAGGAAATTGGATCACCTCCCATGGTGGGCAACCCATTATACTTTAATATACTTTCACTGAAACTTTCATTATTCCTTAGAATAAAAGACAGTCTTTCAGAAATTTTTACCCATGACTTCTCTTTTTGCTTTTAAAATTAATCTAATAATAGCTAACATTTATTGACTGTATGCCAGTCAATTTTACAAAAAAGAATTTTACAAATATAACCCCTTTTGATCCTCACAATAATCCTGGAAGGCAAGTGTCATTATTATCACCATTTTACATATGAGAAAACTGGGGCAGAGGGAAATGACTTGCCCGGGATAACAGATAATAAATGTTTGAGGCCGAATTGGAATATAGGTCTTTCTAACTTCAAGCCCAGCACTCTATCGACACTGTGGCCACCTCTCTTATAAAACTATAATTTTTCTTGGGGAGAGCTATCATTTCTTTTTCTCATTAAATATGATTGGAACTGATGGGATAAAGTATTTCCCAGTATTGAGACTACTACTATCCCTATACCCAGAGCAGGAAGATGAGACTTTGGGCCTAAGGTTTCAGGAAGTCACATGATCCCTATTCCTAGGCTTTAAAGTTAGTGAAGTTGCAGGAAGTGACATGACCTGGGGAGGTAGACAACATTGGTGACCATTAGTCAAGGATGGTTATGTCCTTTTAGTCTATAAATGAGAAGGCTCGAGTCTTTTGCTTTTAAGTCCTGGACAAGCTGGAAGCTGGCCATGTACCAGGAGCACATGGCAGGAGTTGAGATGGCTCCCAGGTGTGTCTGGGCCTATCATTGCAGGGACTAAATAAATGCTTCCTCTTTGTACCTGAAGATGTCTCTGATTAGTTAAATTGGGTAAAAGGGTCTAGCACACATCCCACACAGTTTACAGGCTCACCTGGGATCTGTGGCTTCCCAGAGAGATGGCTGGGATCCTGATTCAAGGTTAGGCGCCAAGTTGGGTTTTCTCTGACCAACCTTGAGATCAGACTTTCAGCCTACCTCTCTGTGAAGAATGGGCCTAGAAGACATTCTGATACAAACAGAAAGTCTTCGAAGAAGATGAAACCCGGATTAGAGAGAGCCAGGTAACATGCATGTGTAATGCATGTTAATATGTCCCTGAATTGTCCTTACTTAAGGTGGCCCTGGGATCATCAAGCCTTGAATGATCCGGTTTAAGAGGTGAGAGCCAGGAAAGGGGTTCTGTTAAAGACACAGGATAGTAGTACTTTGCAGTTGGTCAGGAAGGCAGGCAACTCCTTGTGACCCTGATCTGTCAAGCTACCCTTGGGGAATCAACTGTACATTTTTCTGGAGAACAGTTATAATGAGATTGGATACTCTGAGAAGGGGCAGTCCAACTCAAATCTTTGGAGCAAAAAGGATAAAAAGTGCACTTGGGTATTTCTATTGTATGTGGGAAAGTGAGGAAGGGATGGTTCTCTTCCATGTAATTTTTGTCTTTGTTCGTGTCTTTGTGCAGAATGTTTTTGTCATGTCTGTTCTGTGAGCTAGTATTTTTTAAGGGAAAAAGAGAGAGGCCTATCTTTCCTATAGGTTCCAGACCTGACCAAAGAGACATCTTCAGATACAAAGAGGAAGCATTTATTTGGTCCCTGCAGTGATAGACCCAGACATATAGGAAAAGTTAATTGAGAATAACTGTTGGGTGTAATGGGCCAGAACTTTGGAGAAAGGTGTTAACTCAGTGGAATTGATAAGAAAATGGTTATCTAGTGTAGCATGGTGATTAATAGATCTCTAGTTCAATATGATTGATTTAATCTTAGAACAAATAATGGTTCCCTAGTGATATGATTGGTTTATACTCAGTATACTGTAATGATGTAATTGTTATAGAGTGTATAAACCGGGAACAAACACAGTCAGAGTCTCTGGTGGCTCTCCTGCCTCCTGCATTACTCCACTGAAATCAAGACCCATCTGAAGGCCCTCCAGAAAGCCAGCCCAGCCCCAAGAGAAGGAGACAGACTGTGAAGAAGATAATAAAGACTTTGGACTTTGGTGATTATTCTGCTGAAACCAAGGCCCATTCAAAGGAATTCCAGAAAGATAACCAGAACATTACAGTTGGGGAAATTGGCAATTAGTCATTTCAAGATTCTAAAATAATTCAAATTTTTAGCTTCAACTAGTGCCTAGTTCTAGAAGAGAGTTCACTAGACCAGGCAAAATAGGGAAAATTAGCTACAATGCTAATTGTAGAAGAATTATACTAGGACTACCCAAGGATGCTCCTTTAGAGGAGATCATAAGACGCTGTGCCACAGTGGACACAAATGCCTTTTATACCCAGGCTATGATGCAGAACATGGGAAGATGGGGTCCCCTTTGGAAAGGGACTTCCAGAGAGACTCATCAGTGCTTTCAGTGTGGTAAAGTAGGGCACTGAAAGCTCAATGTTGGCATAGAGATAGAGTGAGAGGACAGGATGGGAGAACAAGACCCAAAACCCCATGTCCAAAATGCAACAGAGGCTTCCATTGGGCCTCAGAATGTAAACTGACTCAGGGAAACAGGATGAGGGGCCCAGCTCCAGGGCCCCAGGCAAAAAACAGGTAGGGGGGGCATGATGGCAGCCGAGGTTACACGCAGAGAGTCTTTAGAAGTTCAGTAATCAATCATGATCAATCAACCAAAAAGCAACCTGATGGGAAAAGGAGATTACAATTGGGGAGAATATAGGTTTTATAACCCAACAGAAGGGCAGTGTCCAGTGTGAACAGCTCCAATATAATCTCCAGGTGATGTGGAGAGATGCAGAAAGTGGTGAATGGAAGGGACCAGACAGGTTAACTGCTTGGGGGGTGAGGGTTTGCTTGTATCTCTACAGATGGAGAAGAATCAGATGGGTGCCAATGAGCCATATTCGCCTTGTCCATCAGAGAGAGACAGAAAAAGAGAAAAACCTTGAAACAAAGAAGACCTAAGAAACATCAGATGGTTACATCTCTGACTACATGTGCTGAAACAGATGTTTCATGTGAAACTGAAGCTGAAAAGGCATAACTGTTAACCCAATATGTATGGCAATTGACTCATGAACATCAAAAATTGTTGATAAGACTGTTATAGAATTTCAAAACCTTCAGGAATCATTGGATTCCCTGAGACATGATAAGATTGTTGCAGAACTTCAAAATCTTCAGGAATCATTGGATTCCCTGATACATGGTGAGACTATTGCAGGAATTCAAAACTTGCAGGAATCACTGGATTCCCTGACACATGAAGTAATGGACAATAGATTGGTTTTGGACTAACTCTTGGTTGCTGAATGAGGTATATGAGTGATTGTTATTTATATACCCTCCCTTCTTATGGAAATTTTTTACAATACCATGTTGATTCATATTGCATGTATAATTCATGTTTGTTTACCCATACTGAGCCTGTGCCAGCTGTAGGGAGAGCCATCACTACTAGCCTGTGAATATCTCCCATGCTCATGGATTTCAATCCAGAGGAAATGCGCTAACAAAATCTGGTTTGACTTCCCATTTCCCTTTGGTGTTTTCATCCCCCCTTTTTGAGAAGTCAAGGAAGGCATGACCACCTATGTTCTAAAACAAAAGAAAGTGGAAGATGTAATAGGCAGAATACTGGAGAAAGGTGTTAACTCGGTGGAATTGATAAGACAATGGTTATCTAGTTTGTCATGGTGATCAATAGTTCTCTAGTTGAGTATGATTGATTTAATCTTACAACAAATAATGGTTCCCTAATGACATAATGATTGGTTTATATTCAGTATACTGTAATGATGTAATTGTAATAGAGTACATAAACCGGGAACAAACTCAGCCAGAGAGAGAGAAGACTTGACCAGCTTCTGGTGGCTCTCCTGCCTCCCGCATTCCTCCATTGATACCAATACCCATGTGAAGGCTCTCCAGAAAGCTAGCCCGGCCCCAGGCGAAGAAGACAGGCTTTGAAGACAATAATAAAGACTTTGTTCTTTATTCCTGATTGTTCTTGTGGTGATTTTTCTGCTGAAACCAAGGCACATTTGAAAGACCTCCAGAAGCCAATCAGAACATTACAGTTGGGGAAAATGGCAATTAGTCATTTCAAGATTATAAAGTAATTCAAGTAAATTGGAGCCTCCTGGAGGAGGCATAAAGTAAAGATGGTCTCTTTCAGGGCCATGTGGGGCCAGAGGTAGAGAAAGAAACTGTGCTCAGTGTAGTGAAATTTTTTTGAGATACTATAGTAAAAGCAGTTTTATATTATTGGGAATTTAAAGCTATATTTGATTGGATTTTAAGTTAAAATATAGGTTATTTTAAAAAATGCCAGTAGCTTACCTTAGGAAAGGTCAAGTTTGTATCCCCCAATTAGATGTTATGTTGCTTTCTAGAAATATTGGGTAATTTGTAAAATTATGTGTAATGCCTTAAAAATGTCAGCTCTGCTGGATATATGTATAAGTTTTATGAAATTTGTTTCAAAGTTATTTAATTGTAAATCTTAAATTTTAAAGTTAAAAAAAAAAGTGATTTAAAGACGAGACAAGAAAGATTGATTTGCAAAAGCAATTAATAGCTTAAATGGAGCATCTAATTAGAGGGTTATTGGTTTGGGAAAAGAATAGGTTGGAGAAGGAACAAGTACATAGGCATTGGGAGGAGATAAAGATGGGGCAGAGGAAGTGATGATGTGAGAGAAAGAGGAAGAAAGAGAGAAGAAAATGGGTTGTAAGAAATAGAGGACAGAAAGGCGCAAGCTCCTAGTGAACTTGCTATTTGCAGGGAAATACCCCATGAGGTTGGGTCCTTTCTTTGACCAATTGAATTCTGGGGGAATTGGCATCCTAAAAGGGTGAGCTGTGAGAAATGGGTTCAGGAAGTGTGGTGGAGTGAGGAGAAATATCATGTGAAGTGAGGGACAAGGTGGCTATAAGGACCTTATCAGGTGACAATTTAATTCCCCCTTCTCCCATTAAGTGTGGCACAGCCACTTTTTTAAAAACCGCAGCTCCTTGCTGATTGAAACATTAATTGCTTATAGAACAATCTGCATTTACATGGTGTCAATAACTGAATGTTTTATTTTTATTTTTCAAGTCTATAGTTGCTCTAAGAGGTTTGTTGGAACTGTTAAATTTTCTGAAAGCAATTTATTTCTACTAAGGTGTCCCATGTGTCTTCAGCAAATTATTTAATGTTTATCTAAGTGCATAAACAAGTCTCCTTGTTTAAGGAATATGATAACAAAAAAACCTAGAGCAGAATTTTAATCTGATCTGATAAGTTGATAGGGCTATTTCCAAAAACTTTATAGGAACCCTTCAGTTGGAAGAAGTTGATTTAACTTTTTTTTTAAAGAATAAAGAAATTCTTAATTCTGATAAGGTTCTTTTTTGTGGAAATAGGCTATTCTGTATGAGTTTTAATTGATTGTATTGTCGTCTTAAAGTTGTACCATTATTTAAAGGTAAGAGAATAATAGTTTTTGCCTTTGTCCCTTTGAAAATGTTTCTGTTATAGACAATATGCAATTTAGAATTTTTTATGTATTGGGTATTTTAAAAATCAAAATGATCTGTGTAATGTTAAACTTAGAACCATCTAGTTAGATATGAAAGATAAGCTGTATAAGCTGTGAACTTTCTAGGATGAATCTGTTACTGTGATCCTTGAGAGCTAGATTCATCTGAAACTTTGATTAATGAGAATTGATGTAGGAGATACAATCTCTTGGAATTGCAGCTGATATTTATTTGGAGTTTTAAATTCAAGTATGACTGTCTGATAGATCATCAAGCCAGTGATCTACCCTCTGAAAGGAATATGCCATAAGCTACTCAGAAGAAGATGTTACAGGTGGAAGTTAGTATTTGGGAATGAATTAGAAGGACAATCTTTGTCTCTGCTGAAGGTAGGATCCTTCTGATTCAATTTTCCAGTATTCTTTTGAATGAGAACCCACCTGATTATTCCTGAGTCTGGCTTAAGGTGGAATTGTTAAAAATTAGGACTGTTTAGCCTCTATTTAAAACCATCAGTAAGCATCATATGTAATGGGGATAAACTGCAACCATTCCCAATAAGATGAAAAGTGAAACAATATTGCCCACTATCACCACTACTATTCAATATTGTATTAGAAATGCTAGCTTTGGCAATAAGAGTTGAGAAAGAGATTAAAGGAATTAGAGTAGGTAATGAGGACACCAAATTATCACTCTTTGCAGATGATATGATGATATACTTAGGGAACTCCAGAGATTCTACTAAAAAGCTATTAGAAATAATCCATACCTTTAGCAAAGTTGCAGGACACAAAATAAACCCACATAACTCATCAGCATTCTTATATGTCACTAACAAAATCCAACAGTTAGAATTACAAAGAGAAATTTCATTTAAAGTAACTACTGATAGTATAAAATATTTAGGGATCTATCTGTCAAGGGAAAATCAGAAACTTTATGAGCAAAACTACAAAACACTTTCTACACAAATTAAGTCTGACCTAACCAATTGGAAAAATATTAAATGCTCTTGGTTAGGGTGAGCAAATATAATAAAGATGACAATACTACCTAAACTAATCTATTTATTTAGCACTATACCAATCAGACTCCCAAAAAACTATTTTAATGATCTAGAAAAAAATAACAACAAAGTTCATATGGAAAAACAAAAGGTCAAGTATTTCAAGGGAATTAATGGAAAAAAAAAATCAAATGAAGGTAGCCTACCTGTACCAAATCTAAAATTATATTACAAAGCAGCAGTTACCAAAATCATTTGGTACTGGCTAAGAAATAGACTAGTTGATCAGTGGAATAGATTAGGTTCAAAGGACAAAACAGTCAATAACTTTAATAATTTAGTGTTTGACAAACCCAAAGACCCCAGCTTTTGGGATAAGAACTCACTGTTTGACAAAAATTGCAGGGAAAATTAGAAACTAGTATGGCAGAAACTAGGCATTGACCCACACAATACCATACACCATGATAAGGTTAAAATGGGTTCATGACCTAGGCATAAAGAATGAGATTATAAATAAATTAGAAGAACATAGAATAGTTTACCTCTCAGACCTGTGGGAGAGGAAGGAATTTATGACCAAAGAAGAACTAGAGGTCACTACTGATCACAAAATAGAAAATTTTGATTATATCAAATTGAAAAGTTTTTGTACAAACAAAACTAACGCAGACAAGATTAGAAGGGAAACAATAAACTGTAAAAACATTTTTATAGTCAAAGGTTCTTATAAAAGCCTCATTTCCAAAATATATAGTGAATTGACTAATTTATAAATCAAGCCATTCTCCAATTGATAAATAGTGAAAGGATATGAACAGACAATTCTCAGATGAAGAAATTGAAACTATTCCTAGCCATATGAAAAGATGCTCCAAGTCATTATTAATCAGAGAAATGCAAATTTAGACAACTCTGAGATACCACTACACACCTGTCAGAGTGGCTAGAATGACAGGGAAAGATAATGCGGAATGTGGGAGGGGATGTAGAAAAACAGGGACACTGATACATTGTTGGTGAAATTGTGAATACATCCAAGCATTCTGAAGAGCAATTTGGAACTATGATCAAAAAGTTATCAAACTGTGCATACCCTTTGATCCAGCAGTGTTTCTACTGGGCTTATACCCCAAAGAGATACTAAAGAAGGGACCTGTATGTGCCAAAATGTTTGTGGCAGCCCTGTTTGTAGTGGCCAGAAAGTGGAAACTGAGTGGATGCCCATCAACTGGAGAATGGCTGGGTAAATTGTGGTATATGAATGTTATGGAATATTATTGCTCGGTAAGAAATGACCAGCAGCATGATTTCAGAAAGGCCTGTAGTGACTTACATGAACTGATGCTGAGTGAAATGAGCAGGACTAGGAGATCATTATATACTTCAACAATAATACTATATGATAATCAATTCTGATGGACGTGGCCATCTTCAGCAATCAGTTCCAATAGAGCAGTAATGAACTGAACCAGCTACACCCAGGGAAAGAACTCTGGGAGATGACTATGAACCACTACATAGAATTCCCAATCCCTCTGTTTTTGTCTGCTTGCATTTTTTATTTCCTTCACAAGCTAATTGTACACTATTTCAAAGTCTGATTCTTTTTGTACAGCAAAATAACTGTTTGGACATGTATACTTATATTGTATTTAATTTATACTTTAACATATTTAACATGTATGGTCAATCTGCCATCTGCGGGACGGGGCTGGGGGAAAGGAGGGGAAAAATTGTAACAAAAGGTTTGGCAATTGTCAATGCTGTAAAATTACTCCTGCATATAACTTGTAAATAAAAAGCTATAATAAAAAAAAAAAAATTAGGACTGTTACCTGAAATAAAACTGCTTTAAGGAAATCTTGTCCCTGACTTTTCCTCTTATAGCAAATTGCTGTCATCAGAGCAAGTGGAAGATATAAAACACAATACAAGTATATAGATATTTTAATTTGCAGCCTATCCCTGGAGGATTTTCTGGTTGCTGCTATAACATCTTTAACTCTTTTACTTCCTGGGCCTAGAGTTTCTTTATCTAAAGGCCTACGTGACCCAAGTATTTGAGGCCTCTCCACTTTCCCTTTTGTTCACTGAGAGGAAACAATCTTATCAGGACTGATTATGCTAAGGTTTTCTTTAGGACCCTGAAAGCTAAACTAATCTGCCTAGAGCCTTTTATGCTGTATATTGATGGAAGGAGGGGCTAGGTCCTTGGGATCTCTGGAATCCCAATCTTAGACCCCTGACTTATTTATCAAAGATCTATACTGACTTCAAATGCATTTTTCTTGTTTTGCATGATCATGGGGGGCTATATGGAAAGAGAATTTTTGACACCCAAACAATTCTCCATTAAGTATGCAGAGAAAACAATTACTGCCAGCTGTCCATGAACCTAGAGTGGTTTCTATTGTTTCTTAAATGAAGAGGAATTAGGTGAAGGGAAGCAGGCTTACAGATCAGCTGTCCATGTTGCTGATTGTTTGTCCCTGACCATAGCAATTTTAATTCCCCAACTCCTAACTCCTACACTCCCTCGTAAAGCTCTCAGGCAAATGAATTCTGAAAAGGCCTGCACATGTGCCCCTAGCAGGGGCTTCAAACTGCTTTAGGTTTTGTTAACATCTGTACTAATTGGGCAGAAGCCATCCCTTGTAAGGCTCTAGGCAGGGGTCCTCAAACTTTTTAAATAGGGGGCCAGTTCACTGTCCCTCAGACTATTGAAGGGCCGGACTTTTGTAAAAACAAAACCTTTGTTTTGTGGGCCTTTAAATAAAGAAACTTCATAGCCCTGAGTGAGGGGGATAATCTTCCTCCGCTGCCACATCTGGCCTGTGGGTGTAGTTTGAGGATCCCTGCTCTAGGGTTTTTGTGGGAGAGATCATACTCATTGAAGGGCACATGTTCTACCCATTGCACCTATTCCTTTGAGGAAACAAAAACAAGAATTTTGAGGAAATTGTTCTTTGGTATCTATCCTAGAAAAAGCTGTTGGACGAGAGGCATTTATGATAAGCCTTACCCTGCCCTCAGCCTTCTTCTGGGTGGGTTTCTGGTTACTGTTACCATCCCTAGTAACCTCCATATTAACTCAAAATACTTTGGTTTATTTTTTCTCTTTTGCGCAAAAAAACCCCGCCTTCCATCAATATATAGTATAAAAGGCTCTAAGCAGATTAGTTTAGCTTTCAGGGTCCTAAAAAAAACCTTAGCATAATCAGTCCTGATAAGATTGTTTCCTCTCAGTGAACAAAAGGGAAAGTGGAGAGGCCTTGTATTTTTAATATACTTGTGAGAGTGGCTTCTGCCAGACTCCAAGCCATGAAATTCCAACACCTTGGTCCACCTGAAATCACCTGAGATCTGATTCTGACATTCAGCACCCGCAGCTACTTACAACTCACTAATCTCCCCTCTTCAGTCCGGACCCCACTGGGTAGGGCCAGCTCTACACCCCTTGTCAGCCTGAAGCAGCTGCAGAAGATGAGACCTTCATCCCTTTGTCCCAAATGAGTCTGGGTCCGGACTGCCTGAGGTGAGAATGAGGTGACAAAGGCCCTGAGGCCCCCGGGCCTCCGCAGTGCTGGAGTTCCACGGCTGCCAGATGCCAGGCTGTTCTGTGATGGCTTGGGTTTCCAAGACAGATGGTGGGAGTTGGTGGAAGCGGGTCCGATTCCTGCTCTTTGTTTTAAGCAGCGATAGCCCATCACCCACTTGCTTATGCACTTAATCATTAGAGTAATTCAAGATTAAGCTAAGGTCACTTCCACTGATGTGCAGTGTTAGTTCTAAATAGTAAAGGGCAGGTTACAGTTAGTACTGAAGAGGGACCAGCCTGAAGGCCCAGGTCACAAAGATGCCCTAGTGGAAGAAATATATGTCAGGATTGGGGTGAGAAATCTTCAAACGGATAAAAAGGAGGTGGGGGGGAGGGGGAACTAAATGGAACTGAAGGGAGGAAGATTTCTCAGTAGTGAGACTGTCACATGATCCCAGAGGAGGAAGATGAGATCTTGGGCCTCAGGTTTCAGGAAGTCACATGATCCCTATTCCCAGGCTTTGAACTCTGGGATGCAGGAAGTTAGTGAAGTTGCAGGAAGTGACGTGACCTGTGGGAGGCAGACAACATTGGTGACCATTGGTCAAGAATGGTTACATCCTTTTAGTCTATCCAATGAGAAGGCTCGGGGTCTTTTGCTTTTAACTCCCGAACAAGCCGGAAGCTGGCCAGGTTCAGGAGCACATGGGAGAGTTGGGATGGCTCCCACTGGTGTCTGGGCCTCTCCCTGCAGGGATTAAATAAATGCTTTCTCTTTGTACCTGAAGATATCTCTGATTAATTAATTAATTTGGGAAAGGGGGGGGGGGGGAGGGGGGCTAGCACCCACCCATCCCACACAAATATCTTCATTAAACACTAAAACATTTCCTTTAAAAGACCCTTAGGACAGAAAGTGGAGCCAAGTAAAGGAAGAAAATTGAGCTCTCAAAAATTCCCTCCAATTGACTTTAACTCCTCAAAATGAATTCTGGAATGGCAAAGAGAAAATATTGTAAGGAAACAGAAAGAAATAATTCAAATATCAGAGAGATATAGTCAGGACAGCACATGATTTAGCAGTTTCTACTTTAAAGGATTGTAGGACTAGGAATATGATATGCCATAGCATAAAAGTGTTAGGATTTCAACCAAAAATCATTTATCCAACAAAACTGTATAATCTTTCAGGAAAAGATGAAAATTTAATGAAATAGAAGACTTGCAAGCATTCCTGATGAAAAGGTCGGAGCTGAATAGAAAATTTGACTTTCAAACTCAAGACTCAAGAAAAGCATAAACATGAAACATTTCCTGTTAACCTACAGGAAAAAGAAATCATAAGGGATTCTATAAGTTTAAACTGTTTACATCTCTACTTGAGAAGATGTTATTTGTAACTCCCAAGAAATTTAGCATTATTAGGGCAATTGGAAGGGATATACATAGATAGAGAACATAAATATAAGTTGACTATGATGAAATAATACATATAAAAAATAAAATGAAAGGGGAGAAATATGAATATTCTTGAAGAAAGGAGAAGTAAAATGCAATAAATTGTCTCACATAAAAGAGACACTTTTACAGGGAGCGGAAGATGAAAGGATGACAAACAATGCTTAAACTTTCTTCTCACTGGAATTGGCTCAACTAGGGAAAAACATAAAAATTCAGCTAGACATAGAAATCTATCTTACTCTACAGGAAAGCAGGAAGGAAAAAGGATAAGAAAAGCAGGGAAAAGCTGACACAAGAAAGGACAGATTAAGGAAGAAAGTGATCAGAAGCAAAACCCTCCTTTTACAACATATCTGGTGAAAGAGGAGAGAGAGAGAGAAAGAGACAGAGACAGAGACAGAGACAGAGACAGAGAGACAGAGAATGATAAACTGGGGAAAATATGATGGAGGAAAATATACAGTTATAATTGCAAAAAATAATTTACAGCAAATTTCTCTGAGAAAGGTCTCATTTCTCAAATATATAGAAAACTGAATCAAATTTATGAGAATACAAATTCTGTGTTAATTGATAAATAGTCAAATGATGTGAATAGGCCATTTTCAGAAAAAGAGATCCAAATAATCTATAATTTTATGAAAAAAATGCTCTAAGTCATGATTGATTAAAGAAATGCAATTTAAAACAACTCTGAGGTGCCATTTTACATCTATCAAATTGACTGATATGACAAAACAGAAAAATGATAAATGTTGAAGGAGAAGTGGGAAAATTGGGACATTATTGGTAGAATTAAAAACTGATCCTATCATTCTGAAGAGATTTGGAACTATGCTCATATAATTTTTGAAGTTGTGCTATAAGAAATGAGAAGTAAGATGCTTTCAGAAAAATCTGGAAAGATTTACATAAACTGATGCAAAGTAAAGCAAGCTGAACCACAAGAACAAACTATACAGTAATAGTAATACTGTACAATGATCAATTGTGAATGACTTAGCTATTGTCAACAATACAGTGATTCAAGACAATTCCAAAGAATTTAAGATGAAAAATACTATTGACCCTACAGAAAAAGAACTGACAGAGTCTAATTGCACATCAAATCTTTTTTTAAACTTTTATTTTTATTTTTTATTTTTAATAATTATATAATCAATTATTGATTAATTTAAATTTAATTAAAACATTTAAAAAATTAAAAATTAAATTAAAATAAATAAAAATATTGATTTTTCTTGAGATTTTTTTTTAGTTTGTTTTCTTTTACAATATGACTAATATGGACATGTTTTCCATGACTGTACATATATAATGTATATCAAATTGCTTGCCTTTTCAATGAAAATGGACGATATAGAGAAAAAGAGAGAACTCACAATTTTAAAAATAAATGTAAATTTTGTTTTTATATGAGATTGGAAAAATAAAACATTAAAAAAAAACTCAATAATAAAAATGACCCTTTATGGTATGATCTCTCCCTGAAGGTTAATAACACATTTAATAAATATTTTTGTGACCCACAGCACTTATCAAAGTACCTCATATTTGATAGTCATATTATAAATATTCACTAAGTTAATGACTAAATCCACAAAACTTTGCCACTAAAATACCGAAAGTATATCAAGAAATCCGAGTTGTTATATTTGCTACTTTAAATATGTGAAAATTCAGGAAATGGTAGTATCTAGAAACAGTAAAAAGATACATATGTGTGTATATCTACATATATATGTCATAATATAAGTACTAAATCATATATATATAATATATAATATAAAAATATATATATATAAAATATAATATATATAAATATAATTATTTTTATTATAGGGTATTATAATTATAATTATAGGGTATTTCTCAATACTCACGTTCACTCTTTTTTTTGTTTTCAGACTCAACCAATTTTTTGACAACATCCTTAAAATGCACCTTTCCATCTTCTGCCAAAGAGGAAATAAACATTTTAGATATTTCAGTGACAAAATAAGGGCATTATACAAAGCTAAGTCTCCAATATACAAGGCAAATTGAAGACTGACAGCTGATAAATTACCAGTCTGATATTTTATATTTTGTAAAGGCTATCCTCCTGCCAAGCTACCCTCCCACCAAGGTAAACACACACACATACACACACATACACCTCAGAAATTATTTTAAGAATTGCTCTCTCCCATGCAGTAGAAAGCGGGGGAGGAGGGATACTTTTATAGCCAGTGTTTCTTTTTTTTTTTTTTTTTTTTTTTTTTTTTGTGAGTGAAAAGTTTAATAAGTCCTGGTTTAGAAGATACAGAATTTCAGCTAGATCTTTTTGTTTGTTTGTGTTTGTCTACTTTTTAATAATAGTTTTTTTTATTTTCAAAACATATGCAAAGGCAAGATAACTGTATAAATATGTACACATATATTGGATTTAACATATATTTTAACATATCTAACATGTATTAGACTACCTGCCAGCTAGGAAGGGAGATAAGGGAAGGAGGGGAAAATTTGAAACAAAAGGTTTTGCAAGGGTCAATGATGAAAAATTATCCATGCATATGTTTTGTAAATAAAAATATATGCGAAGATAGTTTTCAACATTCATCTTTGCAAAACCTTGTGTTCCAAATTTTTTTATCTCCCTTCTTCCATCCCTCCTCTAAACAACAAGTAATCCAACATATGTTAAACATATACAATTCTTCGATACATATTTCCACAATTTCACAGGGAAGATCATAAAGAGATGCTTAAAATGGGAGAAAGAAAAGCATAAGAATCAATCATTAGAACCTAGGCTACATAAAATGAGAAAGAGCGTGGCTATTTTAATTATAAATGACTAATGTTGATAACATTCTTTGTTTCACAATCTTCTTTTTCTTCATAAAAGAAATAGTTGGAAAATAAAGGACAGATTATAAGTATACATGAGGAAAAGAAAAACACAGTTCATGATCATCACTATGAATAGGAATGAGAATGAATTTATATATTCAACGTAGAAGAGAAGCAAAATGAACTAAAAAACAGATATACTGTTTACAAAAAATAAAACTGAAACATGAAAATTCACACAAGAATAAAATGAAGAGTTCTGTATCAGGTGAGTCAAACGAATACTATGATAGTACCTTGTCTTCTTAGATGTCCGTGGAGATAGTCAAAGACTCTGAAATCTAAAAGCTATTGGAATACTAATGTATTCCTTACCCCATTGGCTTTAGGTTGACATATAGTTCCATGAACCTCATTTTACAGTGGGCAGTATAATAGCCTTCATATGCTGACTCCTCCAAGTTTCATCTTTTAAAATCATCTCAATAAAAGAATCTAGTAGTCACCATCTCTTTGTTTCAATCTTATAGTACTCACCAGCAGGTGTAATAGATTTCAGTGTTTCTTGAATATTTTCATCACTTAAATCAACTCCCAAGCTCTCCAGAGTACTTGGCAGATCCTCAACATAAATTTTTCCATCAGTAATATTGGAAAGAATGTTAGATGCTCTTTGTATTTCTATAGATACATAAAAATAAAACTGTTAAGTTATCGAGTTAGTGATTCCAAACATAAAATAACAACAAAAAAAAGAAGACTCACTTGTGGAAGAGATACAGAGTTTAGGGAAGGAAACTTAAAATCTAGTAGCTTTCTAATTTTAAATAATTATTGCAATTCTTCCACAATTATCATACTATGAAAATCTGATCAAAAAGGAAAAAATGAGAAAAAAACAAAATGCAAGCAAACAACCAAAAGAGTAAAAATCTTATGTTGTGATCCATACTCAATGCCCACAATCCTCTATCTGGGTGCAGATGGCTCTCTCCATCATAAGTCCATTGAAACTGGCCTGAATCATCTCATTGTTGGAAAGATCCACGTCCATCAGAACTGATCATCATATAAACTTGTCGCTGTATACAATGATTTCCTGGTTCTGCTCACTTCACTTAACCTTAGTTCATGTAAGTCTCTCCAGGCCTTTCTGAAATCATCCTACTGATCATTTCTTATAGAATAATAATATTCCATAACATTCATATACCTAAGTTATTCTGCCATCCCCCAACTAATGGGCACCACTCAGTTTCCAGTTCCTTGCCACTACAAAAGGGGCTGCCACAAACATTTTAGCACATGTGGGTCCTTTTCCCTTTTTTATGATTTCTTTAGGATACAGACCCAGTAGAGACACTGCTGGATCAAATGATATACACAGTTTGACAGCCCTTTGGACATAGTTCTAAATTGCTCTCCAGAAAGGTTGATTCAGTTCAAACTCCACCAATGATGTGTTAGTGTCTCAGTTTTCCCACATCCCTTCCAACATTCACCATTATCTTTTCCTGTCATCTTAGCCAATCTAAGAGGTATGTAGTAGTCCCTCATTTTATACATGGGGAAGGTGAGGATTGAAATGACTGCTCAATATTAAAGGTAATAGAAGTGGCATTTAAACTCAAGACTGTTTCTCCTTTTTAAAGAAAATATAAACTCTGTTAGCATTCTCTAAATTTTGTATCCTGAGTATTTGCTCATCTTAATTATACTTCCCAATATTTCACATAACTATATAGTATTAGAGAATCTAAATGAAATTAATGAAAACTATATACCAAATTAACACAACAAGAAGTAGGGGACTTAAATGAACCAGTGCCATGAATGAATTAATAGGACTTGCCAAGAAATATCCAGGAAGGTTTATTAATCAATTTTATCAGAACTTCAAAAATTAAATAATCCCTTCTCCTTACCAAAGCCAATCCATCTGCATGTGCCATCAATACTATCCTCTTCCAGTTTTTCCAGCAGATTGCTCCCACAATCATACCCCTCCTTTTATCTGATCTTCAATATTCTCCTATGTACGGGGGCTCCTTTGTTCACTGTCTCAAATACGCCCAAGTCTCACCCCATGTTCAAAAGGCCCTTGACAATAAATACATTACTATTTCAAGACACAAGACATCTTCTCCCTCTACATTGAATCCTTATAAATTAACAAAAAAGAACACTAAGAAAACATCGGATTTTTTTTAATAAAGGAAATCTATTTTAACAACAAAAATGTGTACTAGCTGAGTATTCACTTATCTAAATATTATTATGACTTGTTTAAAAGGTGACTATAAAACTGTATTGGTGGAAATAAAAGAAAGTCTCAAACATTGTACAGATAAATGAATATCTGTGGGTAGACAAAATGAGCCTAACCAAAATAAGTATTTTCCCCAAATTAATTTATAGATTTAATTCAAAACTTAATCAAAATATGTGTTTCTTCATAGAAAAACAAAACAAAACAACAACAACAACAAAAAAAAAACCATAACAAAATTAACATGAGAAAAACAAACAGATAAGGATATTAAGGATACTCTACAAAAAACTGAGAAAGGAAGGTAGGTTTATCCTCCCAAACTTTAAAATATATTACAAAATAGTTATTATCATCAATACCCTCTGGTACTTGTTAAAAAAAAAAAAGTTGGAAAAAATAAATGTGGAAAATATGACTAAATAATACACAAGATTTTTCTGTGAACCTTTGATCACCCACAGAAAACTGTAAAACTACATTATACAAGTTGTCCATCTGCATAAATAGAAGACTTTATTATCCCAGACAATTAAACTTATGTTTTTGATCATGTCTGGAATTCTCAAAGAAAAGTAGTAGAAAAATATCTAATGAAAAATTGTAATTCCAGTATGAAAGAGGTAGTTATTCCTCCCATTCAAAAGATAATTAAATATAAAAGTCTTTTGCAAACATGTATTAATAGGAATTACAATTACTTTCTTAAATTAAAAGCTCAGAATATGAATTAACAAATTCATGTTTTAAGATATTTAATATCTCAAAATTTGTTATACATATTTATATATTAAAATATGTTATATGAATAGTTATATAATATATAATAAATGAAATTTATTTATTTACCTAAATAAATAAATTTATATGCAAAATATTTTTTAAAATTTTTTTTAATTTTGATTTAACAAACATTAGATGAAATGGGCATTTTCCACATACAAAGCAAAATAGAAAATTAGAGTTATACATTAAATTGTAGGTTTCTCTCATATATATTTTTCTTTGTAAACTTATAATCTTAATATATAATTATCAAATGTAGTTATAATATTTTATCTGTGTCTCTTTATGAACTTGCTATTCTCTTAAGTTCCTTAAAAAAAAGGTTTTTTTTCTCATAGAAAATCTACCTTCTTTCTCTTCCACTTTCCCACTCTTTGAGAAGGAAAAACAAAACCCTTGTTTCATACATATATAATCAAATAAAACAAATTCCCACTTTTCATATTTAAAATATCTTTTAAAGGACTGCAACATTGTTATGCCACAGTTCTCTTTAACTGTTCTACCTCAGTTTCCCTGTACTAGTTTCCCTTGTCTCAGTTTCCTTAACTGTTCCACTAAGCTGTAAAACCCTCCCTCTGATCCATTAAGACTGGGGACCATTTGCTCTAAGGTTGTAAATTGTCGATGTAAGCAAGATAAGGGGGGAATTTAGACTTCCTGACTCCTTCGGTCCTCAAGTATTTACCTCTGTTTATTCAGACATCCTGACTCTGGCTTTTAGTAAGCATTTATGGCCTCCCCCATCCTTCTTTCTCCTTCCTTTGTTTAGAGAAAAGGTATTTAAGAAATTAGGGTTCTCCCATTCATCACTGGATGCTGGATTCTTTGAGATGATAGTCTTGTCCAGCCCTGGGACCAACATGGATCCGTTGGTCCCAGTATATCTCTCCATTTAATAAACTATTGAATTGGTCTCTAATCTCTGACTGGATAATTTGAGACGAGAGTCCTGTCCAGTCAATTATGCTTTCCAATTAATAAAATATTAAAAACTCTCTAATCTCTCTCCTGCCTCAGTTTCTCCAGCATTACAACATCAAGAAAAAAGGGGGTTGGTTCTTAAAATGTAAAATTTGTATCTGTATAAATTGCTAACATAAGTGGAAAAGTTCATCTATACTTACGTTGATTGTTTTCCAAGTTAAGCTCTTCAATTGCTTTCTTAACAATGTCTCTAAAATCCACATTTCCTTCTTCTATAAAAAGAGGAAAAAAGTCCTTAATTTAGAAATATAATCCAGTGGTGAAAAAGGGGTATCTTCAAAGCTAGTTCTACATATTATTAAGCAAAGTGAAAGTTTGGCAATGTTTTGGTGAATTGTTATCTTTCCAGTTGTTTTGTAATAAGTAGAGCACAGATAAAACTAAAAAGTCCCAGAAGATAATTAACTATCCTTCCTCCCCTTCTACCATGATTTTTAACTTTCTCAGGGGCACCACCCATTGTTTAAATTCAAGAGCAGTGTTTCTAGAAGCAGAAGTCACAGAAGAGATGAACAGTTTAGGATAAGAAAAGCTTTCATTTGAAAAGTCACAAGAGGAATTTGTCTCACAAATTAAAATTAAATGCTGTCCCATGCCTATGATACTCTTTTTAGTCAATTCTTGTCAGTCTCAGAAGTGGTTATCCTTGACACAAAGAATGATTATTCATTGGTTCAAACAACAAGCATTTATTTAGTAATTACAATGTGCCCGCAATGGGGATGCAAGAACAAGCTAAAGACAGTCTCTGACCTTAAGGAATTTAAATTCTTTTTTTTTTTCCCCTGAGGTAATTGGGATTAAGTGATTTGTCCAGGGTCACACAGGTGGGAAGTATTAAGTGTCTGAGGTCGAATTTGAACTCAAGTCCTGCTGACTTCAGGGTCAGTGCTCTATCCACTACACCACTTAGCTGCCCCAAGGAGCTTATATTCTAATGGGGGAAACAATATGCAGACACATACAGCAAATAAGGAAATAATAGAGGAAAAGCCTTAGAATTAAGAGGGGTTAGCAAATACTTCCAGTAAAAGATAGGATTTTTGTTTGGGACTTGAAGGAACCCAGGAAGGTCAGTACCCAGCGCAGAGGAAAGAGAGCATTCTAGGAATTCAAATTAAAATCATATTTGTTGATGCTTCTATCCATTTACTCCTAGAGATCAAATGGGGCCAAACAAGACTATGGATGAATCATCCCTTTCCACAACACAACATTCCAGATAACTTAAAAAATAGCTATCTTGTTCAACTCCCATATCTTCTTGTTTCTAAACTAAACTCCCCTGTCTATTTTCAACGAATTCTTCAACGTTGCAATCTCCTGTGGGGGAAGTTCATGGAATGGGGGAAGTCCTCTCAACTTCCCTGATCCTTCAAGTGGTTATTCCTTTACTAGTCTGCTTCCATCCTGATACAGGTGGGAGATTCTACTGCTTGAAAGGAAAATCTGTTGTCAAAATCATATTACTACCCAATTCAACTTTGTGAAGAAGATTAAATTTTAGCAACACATCACTGGAAAGAGAACATAAGTCTTAATGCATCTGATAAAAAGATAAAGTACTTACCATCAGGCTGAACAGATTGGAGTGTTTCTTTTATCTCTTCCTCCTTTAACTCAATCCCTAAGCATTTCAGGGCAGGTTCCAAATCATCAATATTGATTTTTCCATCAATGACATTGTTGACAACATCACACACATTTTGAGTTTCTGTAAGTACGAATAAAAGGTAATATTACTAAATTGGTGTATCTAATTAAAATATTTACAGCTAAAGAGGATCATAGAAATCATCTGGCCATCTACTCTTCTATGAAACCCAGAAAGTGCATTAAACAATTTGCACAAATTCATAGAGATAGCAATAACAGTTTCAATGAAGTACTTTCAGAAATGAAAAATACTATATTTTCCTCTACATCACTATTTAAAAAAAAAACTCATTTGTTTGCATAAAATATCAGCTTATTAAGACAACCTTATTATCATAGCTTAAAATTTGCCCCTCCCAGTCTATTCACCAAAGGGTTTTTTTTATGAATGATTGATTAATAATCAACCCCCGGACACAAACTGTTTCATTTTGTCTTTGTATTCTAGTCTTTAATACAGTGCCTGACACATAAATGCTTAATAATAATTAATAAATTGAAATAAAGTATAGTTTATTAGATATTTCAACTTAAAATAGAATATCTCAGACTTGGATTTCAGTAATCATCTAGTTCAATCTATTTCTAAACAAGAAGTGATCCAGTGCTTGCATCTCATGCTGTCAACAATAGCCTTCCCCTTATAGTCTCCAATCTTCTCTAGACCCCTTACAAGCAGATATTTTTGCAAAGAAGAGCACATCACTTCCTGAGGCAATCTATACTATTTTGGGATAGCTTTCATTGTTAGGAATTTTTTTTTCCTTACTAACTGACTGATTTGCTTATACCTCATCCCAACCTGGGTCCTTAAATAGGATCCAAAGTCCCTAGTGCTGGGGGTTCATTAGTAGAATTCCCAGACAAATTCTATCTGTCATGACCCTATTCATTCCTTTCCCCCTTTCTAATCTGTTTCAGCTCAAAAAAATCTCTTTTTTGCTTATTCATTAGGATGTTACTCAGTGAGTACCTAATTTTGTGCTCTCCTGCAACACTCATACAATACTGTCTTGTGTGTTTATTTAATTCATCCTTCCCTCCCCCAAAAAAATTGCTTTGTTTACTTTCCATATTTGCTTATTTGTGTGTGTGAATATATCTACATCTATATGCATATATAGATATATATATCTTCCACTCAAGAGAAGATATTAGGGGGTAATTAGAGGGTAATCTCTTGAAAGCTTAGAACTCTTTCTAAATAAATCAAGTATTTATTTATATAGAACCTTAAATTTTGCAAAGTGCTTTATATATGTTAATTTCATTTGATTTTCATAACAACTCTAGGAAGTAAATGCTATTTTCCCCGTTTTACACATAAGGAAACTCAGGCTAACAGTGATAAAAGAATTATATAGCTAATCAATGTTTGTAGTAGAATTTGAGCTTGTATTCTTTATTACAAACTCTTTCCACTGAGCCTCCTACCTACATAAGCCATTCCCCCAAGAAATTTTCTCAATAAATATTGCTTGATTGGCTTATGTAAAATAAAAACCACCAAAATAAAATAAAATAAAACACCA